>NC_133769.1:228506211-228507917 GCF_003597395.2 Chelonoidis abingdonii
TAGCATATATATACCTGCCCCTGGAAATTTCCACTACCTGCGTCTGACAAAGTGGGTATTCACCCACGAAAGCTCACGCTCCAAAACGTCTGTTAGTCTATAAGGTGCCACAGGATTCTCTGCTGCTTTTACTCTGAAACCTGAATTCACTGTGTCAGTCTCTAACAAGGGATGTTGATATTTGGTTTTGATTCTGTCTCATGGGATTTTTGTTACAATTTGAATTGATGGTTTTATAATATCATGCATAGCCGATCATGTTGGCATAGGAATGAACATTCAGTTTTCAGATCCAAATAGCATGGACTGCTTTGGTGCTGGATTTCATCTCCTCGCGTCAGTGAAGGAGTGCTAACGAGAGTGTGCATTGCATGTTGGAGAAAAGAAAATGGTTATAACCTGTCAGGGTTAGAGATACGTGTTTGACATTATTGAGGCATCATGTACGTTGTTTTGAAGTAAAAGTTGCTGAAAAGTTAAATAGTCCAGGGATCTAGAGCCAGATCCTGTACTCCCTGTGTCACTGAGAGTTTTTTCCTCCTGCCTTCAGTGGGAGCAGGTATAGGCCATTTAATACATAAGCAGAGCTTACAAGTGAAATTATTTTGATCTCATTGTCCATGAGATGCTTTTCTCCTCTCCTAAACCGCAGTGCAATTTAGGAGGCCAACGTCTGTTCCAGAGAGATTTAGCACGGGAGATCTCCACTTGAAATCAATGAACGTTAGGCACCTAAATACCTGTGAGGATCTAGGCCAAAATTCACTCCCCTCCCCCCAAATTTGGCTGAATGTATTATTCAGAATATGTTTTGAAATATGGATGTGCAAATCCTTTAGTATGCTTTTAAAAATGAATTTGATTTAATAACTGAAACTCAGTCCTATAAATTATAAAGCACCATTAGGCTTTTATGTGCTATTTTTGATACCTGGGGCCTTGGGTGTCTTTTTTTCAAAATTGTATTTTTCATTAGTTTGTCACGATGATTGTCGCATTCCTTAGATTTACCATATTTGCCACCCCACCCCCCGAGCTATGGCTTTCTTAGCTTTTTTTGAAAAATGCATAGAATTATCCAGCTTCTATGAAATTTCTCCCTTGCTGTGCCAGCTGCTGTTTTGTATACCATCATCAGGTCACACACGTTTAAGAAATAACTTTGGAGTTTCCTGATAGGATGCAGAATTTAAGAAGTATCAGTGAGTGAGAAGTTTCCTGGGGAAAGAGCACATGCATCTGTGTTTAATTTAACTTCCGTTTCAAAAAATTGTTCCTAGCTCTTACAGTTGCAAAGATATATGTAGCAGTTCCAGTTCCTCTGCAGCAGCAGCTTATAGCTTCTCCGAGCAGCTGCAAAGTCCAATTAACAGCAGTATGGTCAATTTTACTGTTCTATTCAGAATAAAATACAGAATAAAATAAAGTCATATCAATTTTACATTGCTCCTTGGGAGAGCTGCATTATTTATGGAGAAACAGGATTCAAAAATAAAGACTAGGGGTACGTCTACACTACGGGATTATTCCGATTTTACATAAACCGGTTTTATAAAACAGATTGTATAAAGTTGAGTGCACACAGCCATACTAAGCACATTAATTCGGCGGTGTGCGTCCATGGTCCAAGGCTAGCGTCGATTTCCGGAGCGTTGCACTGTGGGTAGCTATTCCGTAGCTATCCCATAGTTCCCACAGTCTCCCCC
>NC_133769.1:228509542-228523988 GCF_003597395.2 Chelonoidis abingdonii
GCGGGGCTTTTCCTGTGTGCCTGGCCACTGCATCCGAGTTCAGATTGCTGTCCAGAGTGGTCACAGTGGTGCACTGTGGGATACTGCCCGGAGGCCAATACCATCGATTTGCGGCCACGCTAACCCTAATCCGATATGGTAATACCGATTTTAGCGCTATTCCTGTCATCGGGGAGGAGTACAGAAACCGATTTAAAGAGCCCTTTATATCTATGTAAAGGGTCTTGTAGTGTGGACGGGTACAGTGTTAAATCGGTTTAACGCTGCTAAAATCAGTTTAAACGCGTAGTGTAGACCAATACTGTACAACTCTCCTAGGCTTGATCTGTTTCCTTCACTCCTCTTCTTTCAGCAGCCAGGGAATAGGGAGGCTGTCTAATTTGAAGAGGCAGTACTGGGAGTGAGCCTAGAGCTCTGATCCCTTCCTGTCTCTTCTCCTCTCATTTTTGGAAAGGTTCATTCATAGCAACTGGGAGGGTGAGGGGCGGCTATGGCAGAGTTACTTACTCCACTTTCAGCAAGATGAGGATGGAGGCTAATAGGTTTCCTTAGAAGAGAGAAGAAGGACCTGACACCTACCAAAGGGACTTTACAAGCTGTCAGACCTGGAGGCAGTTGGGCCATATTACAGAAGTAGGCTTTTTTTAAAAGAAGGGTTTGGGCCACGTAAGCTCCTGCCTTCAAAGAGGAAAATGCATTTCCTGGACAGAAGGCTGAAAAAATTATTTAAAGCCTAAAATAGTGACTTGCCTCAGTGTTTAAACCCTGAAGCTGCCTGAGTTCTAGCGATCTCGCCAGGGCTGCAGCATGGATATGCTTCCCAACTAACCAACCACTCAGCCCACTACACGGGGATATGTGGATCTATGAACAATATGGAAAATTAATAGGGTCCTTAGTTAGGTGTCTGATTCAAGCTGTGATTGAAAGTAAATTTCTTATAAGTGGTGGTGTTGGACTTCATCTCACATATGCTACAGGTCTTACTATTTGTTTTACAGGCAGTGGGCCCCTTATGGCCTCAGCTGTGTATTGTTGGTCTCGGTGTGTACGTTTCTTTTGTTTTGTGGTCCCCATACAAGGGCCGAGGTTCTCACCAGCAGATCTTTCTTTCCGGATTCCTGAAAAGATGCCCTGACTGATAAAATTCCCTATCTTAATGATTCTCCTGGAAGGCTAGCAATGGCATGCTTATAATCTGTGGGCTAACAGGTGGACCAGAGCTGGCAACCAAATGTAAACTGGTTCTATCCATTGAATAGAATTGTCCTTTAGACTTTAGCCTCCAATGCAGAATGAACATTAGCTGTGTTTGACAAATTCACCATTATGCATTAAAATGGTTTCTTCCATCTCTAGCTTCTTTAAGATGCCCATGATCTCACTTGTGGGTATTTTGGATTCGTGATGATTTAAGGCTGTTTTAGTCATGAGTATTTTTTGGTAAAAGTCATGGACAGGTCACAGGCAGTAATCAAAAATTCAGGGCCTGTGACCTGTCCATGACTTTTACTAAAAATACCAGTGAATAAAACTGGGGGGAGGGGGGAGAGGGGAAGCTGCCTGGAGGGGAATGGGGGGTGGCAGCACACACCCTCTGGAGCTGACAGGGAGGGTTGGGACTGGCAGGCTCCCAACTGGCTCCGCCTGCCGCCCTGCAGCAGAATTTGGTTGTGGGAGGGGCCAGGATATTGGGGCACCTGATGGGGTGAGGTGGGCTCTGAGCAGTGCTTACCTGGGGGCGGCCTGGAAGCACTGACATCCCCCTGGCTAAGGTCGTAGGCGGAGGAGTGGCCAGTCACTCTGCGCACTGCCTCCATCTGCAGGCACTGCCCCCGCAGCTCCCATTTGCCGTGGTTCTCAGAGCCCGCTTCACCTCGTCTGGTGCCCCAACCCCCTTTCCTGTCACACAGCCAAACTCTGTGGGGCGAGGGCCTGAGACAGCCCTGCGCCTGGCACAGGGGCTGTCTTAGCCAGGCGCAACGGCTGCTGTAGAAGTCACCGAGGTCAGGAAAGTCATGGAATCCGTGACCCCTGTGACAAACTTGCAGCCTTAATTATGATACCAAATGATGGCTGTGATGTCTAAGTCTTGGTAGGACTAGAAATCTTTAATTATCTAATGTGAGATGAGACTGTAATATGTTTTGATGAAAGGTCACCAGTCCAATCAGAAGTTCAAGATGTGTTGTGGCCTTTAGCCCTTGGCCAAAAGCAATCATGCTCTTCTAGCTATAGCTAAGTGATATCTCTGTCTGCGTTGCCCAAGAAACAAGAAAATATGTGTATACATATGTGCGTGTGACGTCTTTGGGATGGGAGGAATAACAACACTCTCTCTTACCAGCCTAGTTCAATATAATGTACTATCTCTTTATAGGTTAGGTGGAATATTATTGAGATTGTCTTACCATATGTGGTGGTGTCACGGTCTTGTCTGGGCCAGTGGGGTTTTGCTTGCCTTCATTTTACAACTGTACATTGATGTTTAACTCAAGATGTCCACTTAGGCTTCAGATTTCATAATCTAACACTTCTTCGTTGGTCCAGTTACAATAAAGTGTGATGAGAGTGTGGCCTCTGACCAAGGTGGGTTTCTTGGGTTAAGGCTGGAGACATTCTTCATCCCCGTTCCAGCTTCACCCAGAACTGTCTCCTGGAAGAAGCAGCCAGTAGCAGGGTGGTGTTGCCCCCTGCTGGGCCCTGATTGAATTCTGCCTGCTCATTATCCTTCTTGATGGTGGAGGACAGTTCTTGTTGCTTCTGCCAACAGCTGATCCTGGATGGCCTCTCTAGGCAGCTCTTGAAAGAATGAATGCACTCCTCTTTTTCTCCAAAAGGCTATCTGAGGGTGATGGTGTCAAGGTGGCAGGGCCTCCAGCAGGGGGCAACAACACCCTGTTCCTGGTTTAATAGTATATGCTCCTTTAGCTGTGCCAGCTGCCGTCATTCCCTGAAAGTTCACTCTCATGATGTCTTACATGGCACACAGTTATCTGCACAGAAAGGAGATGAATGTGAATATTTCAACCTCTTAAAGGGTAAATGTTCTACAGAATGTCTTTAGGGCATGATTTCCCATCACAGGAGATGTGGCTATTCTGGAGATTCTGGCATCCACTCTTCTTTTGGTAGCTGCTGGGAGAGCTTCTAGAGATAAGAATACAGTAATGTTGGTTAGGAGGGTTGTTTCAGGGGTGAAAATAAGTAAGAACAGCACCTAGGGGAAAATATTCTGCTGCGCCAAATACAAACAAACACAAGCAAACAAACTAACAAAAATTTCGCTTTACCATTGAATATCATTTTCATAGTAACAGAAAAGTTATTAATTCCTTCTGCACGGTTTGCCTCTGATATTGACTTCTTTTTAAAAAAATATTTTACCACGGTAAGTAAAGTACAAAGTATTTAGAAAAAAGATTTTCCATTCTCTACTAGAGAAATGTATCGGAATGATGCAAGAGGCTATAACAAGAAGTAATGGAATGAAATAAAGAAAAGTAAAACCTGAGGCAAATAATCAGAAAAACTTCCTGATGGTGATAGCTGTTAGATTTAGATTTCTCTCTTGAGGGTAGTGATGAAAATCCAATGGCTGAGATTTTTAAAATTTGACCTGACAGAGCACCAGGAAATGTACTGAGGATCTCAGTTCCACACTGACAGAGGAAGAGCTCGGTGATATGGTACAGGGGTGGGGGGAGAAACTTCACCCACTTCTAATAGAGCTTATTCCTGCCATTATGAATTCCCTAGGTCCTTCCAGTGAGAGATCTAGATATACACAATATTGATACAGATATTTATAATATTATATGAAGGAATCTGAGGGGTTTGGGTTTATGTGACTTTTATTCTTCTGGGAAGAGAATAAGGCATACTACCTGACATGATGAAATACTGGTAGAGGAGCAGCAACAAGTTTGTGTTTGATAGTTGACATTTGGAGCAATAGTAATATTTGAATTTCACATCCTCTGATGCAAAATCATTTTGCAAGTGAACATCAATTTTTCCTTCTCAGTGAAATCCTAAGAGAGTATATGTACATAGCAAAGCTTTGCCAGGCTGAGCTCTGCATTTCTGAAATACATCACACTTATAGAAAGATTGTTATAGTGAAATTTATCATCATGCAGAAACTTTAATAAATGATTCTGGGGGTAGCAATGATGTGTCTGGCAAACTGAATAAGTGGCTATGGTTTTGAATGGTATGGATTTGAACACCATTTCAGAATGGTACTGAAATAAAGCAAGTATTTGTAAAGTACCAAGGAGAAAAAACATAATCTTTTCCCAGAAGTAGACACCAGTTTTTAATGCTTACATCTGAATGGATACTGCTGCTTCGACACAAATTGATTTTTTTAAAATTAAAAGATAAATATAAAATAAACAGATACAAATTGCTGTTTGTCAACCAGTTATAAAGGGCTTCTCAAAGGATCTCCCCCCACCAGCCCTTGTCCCTCATATGTTGCTGTTATATGAAGTCTTCAAGGTTAATCTGATGCTATTCCTGTTGCTGAGCAGCTGTTACCGGGTTGGTTGGTTGGTTTTTTTCTTTTTATCTCTGAAGCCATGAAAACTTTAATCAACCTAACAGAAAATAATGTCTCTAACTCTCTGTAACATGTGGCTGTTTCTTTTTTAGTGGAGGCGATAGTGGAATTTGACTACAAGGCTCAACATGATGATGAGCTGACAATCACAGTAGGTGACATAATCACCAATATCAAGAAAGAGACTGGAGGCTGGTGGGAAGGACA
Source organism: Chelonoidis abingdonii (assembly GCF_003597395.2). Classification (NCBI taxonomy): domain Eukaryota; kingdom Metazoa; phylum Chordata; order Testudines; family Testudinidae; genus Chelonoidis; species Chelonoidis abingdonii. Next base: position 228,514,317 of record NC_133769.1, read on the forward strand.
GCTCAAAGGCAGAAGAGGTTTGTTCCCTGACAACTTTGTAAGAGTGAGTACAAAGTGAAACAGTTCTTGCGTATTGTACTTACTAGCTTGTATTGTTGTTTGACGGAAAAGCAGTCTTTTTAAATCATGCTGCAATTTGTATTTTTTTGAATCATGTTGCATTACAAAGTAGCGAATGCATTTCTGTGGATAGCTGTTGTAGTTATGATATCATTAAAATTAAAGATAAAGAGACACACTTTTTCCCTGCTCTGCAGTGGTTATTGCAACCCTGGGGTCTGAAAACAAAATTAACATTTAGGATAAAGCTGTCCTCCAAAATTCAGTTCCTTATATGACTCATGCTGTTTGTAATATGTTCTCTCTCATATACAGTGTGTCTTTTTATGGATAGCTAGAGTGCATTATGGTGTGATGTAAAGGCTTTATCACAGGGGAGGACAAACTACGACCTGTGGGCCAGATCCGGCCCATCAGGGCTTTCAATCCGGCCTGCGGGATTGCCAGCCACAGGGCTAAGGTAGGCTTAGGTAAAGTAGGCGTAACTTGTTACTGGGAGCTGTGTTCAAAATGATCACTACTTTTTCAGTGTCTCTTGATGTTTCTGGTATGTGGCATCCTACCCTGCTTCAGAATGTCAAAATAGTTGCTCTCAGAGGTGAAAATAGTAGATCTTCACAGTGAAACATTTTACATATATGTTCGTATACCTGCATAAAGGTTACATTTCACCTGTGAGTGGAGGGGCTTTGTCAGGTCTCCAGTACAGGAAACTGCAGCTATTCTTTTGTACCAAAGAAGGATAAGGAGCAGGCACACAGGACTGCACTCCCTGCAGGCATTAAAGATGGGTTTGGTGCCAGTTATGGAAGGTTTTCATAGTTTACCTATGGAAGGGGTAGTAGCATGGGCATTGAGTCTGTGATTACATGGATTGGGTGGCCATGAAACCTATGACAGGATTGCTGGTGGCCGCTCTGACAATTTTTCCTAAAATACTTAATTTACTTTAGGAAAAACAAATAAATATGCACATATATATGTCCAAATCATTGTAATTTATTTACATAGGATTTTTTTTCAGACTCAATAATAAAATAATATACAGTTGTGTCTATTCTTTACTGGACCTAAACAGACTAGAAACACACATAAGGTGCTTTGCATGTTCTTGTCTTGTTCTTCTTTTTTTTTCTTGTCTTTTTTTGCTTTTTTTGGTTGCTTTTTTTAAAAGACGTGCTAGTTACTAAGTCTGCTGTTAAAAATGATGTTAACAAACATACAAATATCACTTTCCACAGCAGACTTATGCAACCCTGGTAAGACCTGGATGGGGAGATGGAGATGGATATGGAGGCAGCAGGGTCCAGGAGTGGCTTGGGGGCAGAGCCCGCCACTGTACAGCAGGGGAACGGAGCCTGAAGCCTGCCACCCATAATAATAGAATTGGAGATATACCTATCTCCTAGAACTGGAAGGGACCTTGAAAGGTCATTGAGTCCAGCCCCCTGCCTTCACTAGCAGGACCAATTTTTGCCCCAGATCCCTAAGTGGCCCCCTCAAGGATTGAACTCACAATCCTGGGTTTAGTAGGCCAATGCTCAAACCACTGAGCTATCCCTCCCCCCTGATCCCACCGGCCCTGGGAAGGTGGGGAACTCACTGGCTGCCTGCTCCTCCAGCTTTTGTGTCTCCAGAGGTGGGCAGGGTCCAACCACTGCTGGCAGTCCTAGGGCAGGGAGCTGCAGCTTTGCCATCTCCCACGACCACGCAGGAGGCTGTGGCCGCATGCAGCCAGCATGCTGCATATGAGAAATGCTGGTCGAGGGCAAGAGGAGGATGAGCAGTTCTGGTTATTACATTTTAGACAAGTCCTGAGGCAGATAAACATGTAGATTGGGTTGGAGGGATAAAATATGGATTATGGTGGAAAATGTGCACTTCCTGTAATTGGTTTGCTGCTTAATAAGGTTACAAGAGCATCCCAGGCTCATCAGGAACTTTGCCTAATCCCCCAAGTTTTGGATGTATGTAATCAAAGTTGCTTAAATCATAAAAATTAACTAGTAAATTTGGATTCCAGAAGTGCCATTGGAAGGGGTTAGAAGATTGTCAAGAGAGAAGGAGGATGTAAAGAGAATGAAATATATTAAATCATTGTTTGGGAGAGAGTGGTGGAGGAAATTAAAAACTGAATATGAGGTAAAGCCAGTGGCAGTGGGACTGAGTAAGAGCCAGTGGCACTGGAAGTACTTTTTGAAGTACCTGTAACCAGAATGAAGTTTTCATCTCCACAGAGTGAGAGACAAGAAAAGACTAAAAATGTAGATTACAAGAGAATATTCTAATGAAGAGACAGAGAATAGAAAGATAGACGTGAGAAAGAAAGGGGAAAGGAAAGCAGTGACTGTGTATATTTACAACTTCAGTAGCCTTAATCAAGAGACTTTCACTATGAAGCTACAGGAAGGGTACTTCCTGCTCTTGAATCTGCAAACCAAATGTACTTAAAACATGCAAAACAGCTATCAAAAACAAATGCTATAAGTTTTATAGGGAGAGTAGAGGCGCATATTTGTCATAAATGACCTTCTGTTCAGTGGAGCAACTATATGGGTACTTAAGATATTGTTTTCCCTCTTCTATCTTGCTTTGTCTATTGTCAAGATGTATATCTGGCCTACTGAAAGATGATGTGGGAAAAGTTTGTCTAAATATGTGAAAATACATTAGCTGTTCCTCATTCAAGACCTAATTTCAGATTCTGCAGTCAACTCATTTCTGTTACTATAAACAATGATTCATTAAACTGATTTTTTAAATCATAGTTAAGGAATGTCTCTTATCCTTCTATGTTTCTTGCCTCTCAGATTTGGCAGGTAGAGAGGTATAAAAAGAGGGAGGGGAAAACTGTCCTTATTTGTATCTTCCCTTAGCACCCCGTATCCTTCAGATACAGATTTCTTTTTTTTTTAAGGAGGTACAGGAAAAGAAGAGGACGAGAATTCTGTGGCAAGGGAAGTTGATTTAACTTCTGTTTTTAATCTGTAAAATGTTCCGTTGTATGTTTGTGCTGAGTCTGCAAAAGATGAAATGCGTGTGGACACTGAACTTCTGGGTAATACAGGTGATGAGTGCTACATTTGTTCCTCTTTTTCTTTTGGTGTTGGGAAACGTCATTCGGAAGCAGATGGAAGTTAAGAAAAACATTGAATTCGTAGTCAAACCAGGCTTTCAATGTAACAAACTGTACTTAAAAATACAGGGGCAGCTGAGACAGTTAGATTTTGCTGATAGCAAGTGGAGATGCAGAAAGCAGGAAACTGTGGTGAAAACCCATGCTTGCTGGTTTTAATTTACAAAGGCAACTGTGTGTGTGATCTAGTGGTGCAGCACTGGTAAATCATGTGCTACACTAGACTATCTTCAGGTGACTTGCAAGTACTGTTAGCAGACTTGTATCTGGCTTGCAAATAAAGGGTCTACAATTGCAACTGGAGTTGTGTAAAGTTGCTGTATAAAGCCAGATTTTTAGAAGCAGTGAAACAGAGGGCAGAAACTATGCATAACCGTACTGTTGCCTGAGGTCAGAAGAGCTGCCAAGCTCCATTGACTCCCTCTTTGTATGAAAGCAGAAAATAAGCCTCTAAATACTGCAAATCAGTTGAATTTCAAAGATGATGTTTGTGTATGCTAAATAGCAGATGTGAAATGGAACCTTAAGGTACTTAGGTTCAAGTGCCAGGCGACCAGAAGAGGTTACTTGGACAGCTGTCTCTGCTTGTTTGTTAGCCACCAAATTTTCTCTTCCCCTTTTCTGCCTTTATTAAACTTTTACAAATCTTAAACAAACAGCCAGAGACTTGTAGGGGTTCACTGGAGAGGTGCTGGGCATGTCGGTGTCACTTATAACTATAAAGCTCCCACAGACCCTATCAGCTGGAGAGGAGAAAGAATGTATTATTTTCTTCCTGGATAACCCCAGAGCATCCCAATAGTTTTTACTCACTCTGTTATCTTTGCTCCAGTTTTCTTGCTGCTGCTCGGTAGTGGATAGGTTCCTTTTCACTCCTCTGTCCCCTCTCCCAACCCCACAGCCTCCCATAAAATTTCTTGTGTCTGCCTCTGATATTGTGCTCTTGACTTTACTTGATTCTTGTTGATTTTATTGCTGCCCACAAAGTTCTGAATAACGGTAGTGAAACTGACTGACTGTGACCTTGTTAATTTTGCTCAGTAATTGTTTCTGAAAGCTATGGTATCTCCAGAGGGGCTGAAGTTACCTGCAGACTGAGGAATACAACAGTGTCCGCACTTGGAAGGTTGTCTGCTTAATTGGCCAATGGAGCCCTTCAAGTCCTTTTGTATATTTGGTGGAGTGTTACCATTAAATTGCTGCATTCTGATAAGATTTCTAAGATTAAAAAAAACAACCCTCATTAAATATAGATTCATTCTTGAGAGGTAGTGGGCTACAATGCCTCTTAATTGCCACTTAGTTCTTGGAAATAAAAGTCAATAGCCCTGCTCTTTGATGCCTCGAGGAAAAATCATTAAACTTGTTACCTTAGGGCAATGGTCCCCAAACTGTGGAGCATGCCCCCGCCCCCGTGGGGTGCAGAGGAATGTTTGTTGGGGGGACCTGGGCCAACCCCCCTGGGTGGTGGGGAGGGAACTCTGCTCTGCCCCACCCCCAGCTCCACTCGACCCCCAGCCCACGTGCAGCCCCACAGCTCCACTCCATCCCCAGCTCTGCCCTTTCTGTCCCCAGGCCAGCTCTGCCTCTAGCTCCACCTCCCTAAGGGGAGGTGCAACAGGAAAAAGTTTGGGCACCACTGCCTTAGGGTCAAGTGCAAAAGAACTAAATGGGCAAAAATGCCTCAATTTTTGACATATAAAATATGAAAGTATCTGTCTTGTATTTCCCTCCCACCCCCTTCTTAAAGCAAGGCGGACGTCATAAAAGGAAAGCTTTAATACTTGGTTGGCTTATAAGTGCAGTTTTTTTAAATGTATGTTTAAATTTATAAAAGGAATATACGTACAATGTCATATCTACAGTTCAGTACATCTGTTGTAGTTTGTTTCATAGTTTTGCATATTGTGATAAGTTATTTGTAAAGAGTAGTATTTTGAAGAAGTGGCTTATTAGTTTGTCAGTGACTTATTGGCAGCATCACAACAGAATGCTAACTTAATTTACTGATGATACTTAAATGTATTCATTTTTAATGTTTCCTATTGGTTCCTAAGTATCTTTATCACATGTTTTATATATTAAATAATTGATTATACGGTACTAATACCACAACTACATTGGTTTGTTGTGGAGACAATTGAGTGTATAAAATGGAAATTAGTCTACCAAGCAGTCTTTTTTTTTTTTTTTTTTTTAAATTATCCTTTGCTCTCTCTTGGTTTGTTTTTTTCCTGAAGAAAACAAGTTCCATTTTGAAGCATATAGTTGATTACATAAAGGAATAAAACTACATTTGTTGGTAGAATTTGCAATAGAGGATTCTAAACGTATATTTTTTTTATCCAGTAATGTGAAACTAAGAATTGGTTTTGTGTTTCACTGCTTGAGGCTCTAAGCCAGAGGCAGAGGAATGGAGAGGAAGAACTCAATTAGAGCAGGAAATTAGAGCAGAATTCACCATTTTGGGGTAAGTTTTCAATATAGTGGTATTTTACTCTCATGCTCCTGTGCCAGAAAGCCTTCGTCACAACTTCCTTTGGACAGTGTCTTCTGTCTGAATTGTGCATTGTGCAAGTGGATTGAATTTGTGGGACCAATGTATTTGGAGGATACTCTCTTGTGCTAGTATTCATCACAGCATGAGCTATTGATTGGCAGGAGTATAGGTGGTGACTCTCTCCTAATGCAATCTTGAAAGATTGGGAGGCGGTGCCTTTATCACTGTGGAACTGTGACTTTGTAATTCTCTTCCTTTCGATATATATGTCTAAGTATATTTCTGGCTTCCTTCCAGGCTGCAAATATTTCCTCTTCAACTTGTTTATGTGTGGGTGGATAGGTTGATTATTTATGTGTTTTGAGTTGGGGATCTTTTATACTAGGTCCTGTATTTGTTTTACTATTAAACCATGTTGCCATGAGAAATTCTTGTTCTTCAGGTAAATTATTTGAAGGTATTTGGAAGCATGCAGGTACAAATGCCTTATTTAAAAAACAAACACAAAAAAAGGCTGAAACCCCACAGTTTTGGTTTTACAGAGGCCCTAGTACAGCACAGACTTCTCTCTCTCTTTTTTCCCCTCTGTGGGAGAAGTTATAACTCTTGGGATTGTATAACAGTATTTCCAGTAAAAATCATAGACACCTGGAAACTAAAGATAGGAAAGACCTGTTTTGACATCACATTCACTCCCTGACTTTGCAGGATTATTCCTTACCGTTTAGTCAGGGACAAGTTTGATTTTTGTATAAGGTAAGTGTTGGAAGGAATGGTATAGGTAGAACCACTACATCTGTAAGGCTCTAACTGATATTCTTTGGGTGATGTCCTCTTCAAAAATTATTAGATTATGAAAGATGTGATTTTTCCCCCCTATTTGTGTAATATGACATAGAAGTGGCATATGATTCTGGAGGTATATGACAGAACTATGGAGTTTAACAATTCTCACTACAAAGGGTTACTCCCATGTACAAACTTAGTCTCACAGATAAAGTTCCATTGACTTCAGTGGAACTATGCAAATCTTTTGCATGATTATAATAATTCCATCTTCTTCCAAATATCTCACAATACACAGCAGTTACAATGGAAATTTTACAGTGTGACGACAAATAAGACGGGCAAGAAAAGACATCGGGGATTGTAATACTAAATACCACCATGGTGAATTTTAGCAAGCCTATACTCTGAGTAGCTGTTGTTGCATCTGATTTTGTAATGATGAATAGACAATGGCATAAATTGCATAGGGAGATCGTTAACATATATGTATGAAAATTGAGGTTTGTTTTTTAAGTCCTCTTTCCTGTGAACCCAAATAACAATGTTGTATCAAGACATAAGACCCAGAAAGAAAGACTAGAGACAAATCTTCTAGTCAAAGGAAAAGCATCCAATCCATTTTAATTGTTCAAGACGAATGAAATGCAGAAATAAGCAAACACTATAAGTGGTGAAAAATAACTAGCAGTTTTAGAATGTTTAGTTTCAAATAAAATAAAAATTAAAAGTGAAGGTCACTTTTTAAAAATGTAGGGTTAAAATTTAGGTCACCTAAAGGTGTTTGCAGTAATATTTTATAGAGTCATAGACTTTAAGGTCAGAAGGGACCAATATGACCGTCTAGTCTGACCTCCTGCACAACGCATGCTGCAAAAAGGTGTTCGTTCTGGTTTGGAGTGAGAGACTCCTTAAATTTAATATTGAGAATTGCATTTGACTAACTTGTCTTCATGTAAATACGTATTTTAAGTGTTGTATTGGCTGTCTAGAATCTAGTGGGAAGCAGTTGAGTATATGTTGGAGACGTCCCCCCCATCTTTCCTTTTCACTCTGCTCATGGCTGACTACATACATATACTAGAGCTTCACAGGTATCTTTGTAGCATATTTATTATAAGGCAGGGTGTATTAGAGCTATTTAGATTCATGATCCACGTATGTCATTCTCTTGGGAGGTGAGGGGGAGAAGGGAAAGTACATTTCTCTTGAAGTCCTCATGATTTTGGCTTTTATAGTTAAGCAAAATACATAATATTTTACTGCTACATAATACCAGTCCTTTGAGGCCTTCAATATCTTTTTTTTTTCTTCTTTTTTTAAACATTCAAGTGAATTTGGTGCTTTTGAAAGACACTGGATTGACATCCCTGGAGACAAGTGCTCTAGTAATCCCCGGAAAAGACAAGGAATGCTGCCACAGTATTCCAACTGGATATTGGCTGGTCGTCATGGCTATTCAGTTCTTAATTTTTTTTTTAAGGGGCTGCCAGTTGAAGTGCCAATAACTGCCATTTGTTATGATAGTGGTTGTTTTTTTCCCCTTTTTAAATAACATGGACACCTCCCAGCAGGAGCTGGACTAAGATCAAACTTTCACATTGAGAACAAATGGTAATGAATTTCTGCTTCCTCTGACTTGAACTGGGGATGTAGTGGTAGAGTCAAGGCTATTCCTAAGCATGTGTCAGGCGTGTGAATCCGTGATCCCATTCTTTAGTGATTCTCAGCTACCTGTCTCAGCATGCTATTGTGACCCAGTGCACCTTGGAAGACTAACTTTCTCTGGAGTCTGGACCTTGACTATACCTTGATGAAGAAGTTTGGACCTTGACAAAAAATAATTGATTATCCCCGCTGTACAACAACAAGAGATTTGATCAAAACACCTTACCAGCAGGACCTTTCCCCTTTGAACCTACAGTGACAAATCCCATCATTCCCTAGTGTTGCAGAGTGTGGGTCAGCATGAGCCACCCCACTGCCTGGCAACATAACTCTGTTTCCTTTCTGAGCCAAACTTATTTGCACTCAGGTATTTAAAATAACATTCTCTCTCTGGTAGTCTGATTATCATATAGTAACCCAAAGTAAACATAAAGTTTCATTGGCCCTCCCAGGCTCCAACTATTCCTGCCTCTTTCTAGGGATAGTAGCACTTACACCCTTGGTGCAGGGTTTCTCCATAGCTTTCCTTCTAGGGGGTGCACGAACTAGCCTCATGATTACTTTGAAGTCCTGCGCTTGATGGGATAAGCCGGTTCCCTGCACTTCTATCCCACTGTGTGAACAGGCAGTCCGTCCTGTAGAAGCCTCATCTTGTGTGACCTGCAGTCATCTGATTCAGTCACAGGCCAGAGCTTAGGGCTTTAACCTCTTGGGATGTGTCTACACTGCAATTGGAAACCTATGGTTGACCCGTGCCAGCTGACTGGGTCTTGCGGGACTCGGCTTATGGGGCTGTTTAATTGTGGTGTAGATGTTCAGTCTTGGCTGCAGCAGGAGCAAGGAAGCAGACATATACACACATATACAGCACAGAGTAATTGTATTGTCTCAAACCTGTGTTTTACCAAAAGAAGTTTTAAAATGCACTCTATGTAACATCCATGTAATAATGATATTGCAGTTTATGATTGTACAAATAGGGAAAATGTCAATTCAGAACATAAGCAAATTGCATTTTAAGCATTTGTCAATGTATATTTTGTAGAATAAATCCCTTTAAACATTGTAAAATAAGCACAAGACAGATTGTTAAAGAACTCCATTTGTGTGTCTGCTTGTAACTGTGATGCTGGATTCATTGGCAGTCATATTTACACAAACTGTGTTACTGTAAGTGAGAAGTGGTGATGCTTTAAACTTATTCCCTGCTTATCTGTCAAGTAGGCTAATAGAGGGACAAGATGGGTGAGGTAATGTCTTTTTTGGACCAACTTCTATTGGTAAGAGAGATTTTGAGGTACACAGAGCTATTCTTCAGGTCTGGGAAAGGTATGCAGTACCACAGCTAAATACAAGGGCCTAGAACAGAGTGTTTAGCGTAAGTAGTTAACACACTTTGGCCTTGTCTACACTTACAGTTTTGCAGCGCTGGCCGTTACAGCTGTGGTCGTACAGCTGTGTACGGCCAGCGCTGCAGTGTGTCCACACTGACAGCGACCAGCGCTGCAGTGTGTCCACACTT
>NC_133769.1:228527080-228777862 GCF_003597395.2 Chelonoidis abingdonii
GCTGCATCACCAGCGCTGGTCTCGCTACACCGGAAGCAGACCCAGGTGTACAGCCAGCGCTGCAAACAGGGAGTTGCAGCGCTGGCTGAGCTTTTAAGTGTAGACACCTGCTAAGTTGCAGCGCTGTAACCCCCTCACCAGCGCTGCAACTTGCAAGTGTAGACAAGGCCTTTGTAAGAGACCATTCAGAGTGAAGTGGCCTATTAGCACCTCTGCAGTACTAGGATAAAAAAAAGACCAAAATCTGAGTGTATTTAGTTTAGCAAACTAATGGCAAAACTTGTAACCTATTATTTTATAAAGGCATTTCTAAAACCAATATTACCATAAAAAGAGCTAAAATGCTCTCTTTAATAGATAGCTTTGGTGAAATCTAGATGGAAAAATTGATTACATGTAGTAAAAAACCACTGTGCTAATAATAATCTTGCAACAGGAATATCTAAAGTTCAACCACAGAAAACCAGCATGTATGTCTCAAAGTAAATTTATTCATCAGCATAATTTTTCCTGTTTCACTTTTTCTTTGCTTTTTGTGGGTTTTAGTTTTGAAACTTTAGCTGAATTGTTTTATTTATGCTTATGTCTGGCAATTTAAGAAGATTGAGGCATAACAAATGTGCAGCCGTAAGATCATTTAAATGTAGAGAGTGTTTTCTGCATTTTCTCTTAGTATTGCAGATACGTATTTAAGTAAAAGCTCTTTGTGGCCCACCCATATTTTTTAATGCGATTATGCAATAAAATCAGAGCTCTCTTCTACCTCTTCCTTTTGTCTGTGGATCTTTGACTCATGCATTGAGAGTATGTTAAAGCCTGTAATCCTGTATTTGACATCATAATAAATTCTCATGAAATGATTGTCACAAATTCAGGATTAAGTAGAGGAAAAGAAAATTTTATACATTTACAAATATTTTCGTAATAAAACAATAACAAGGAAAACTATGACAAATACACCTCTATCCCAATATAACGCAACCCGATATAACATGAATTCTCATATAACGTGGTAAAGGAGTGCTCCGGAGGGGCGAGGCTGTGCACTCCGGCGGATCAAAGCAAGTTCGATATAACGCGGTTTCACCTGTAATGCAGTAAGATTTTTTGGCTCCTGAGGACAGCATTATATCGGGGTAGAGATGTACCTGAAAGGAGATAGGATTTGTTTTGTTCTGATGTAAATGAAAGTTATTTCCTTTGTGAAGTTTATTCTTTATGGAGCAAAAGTATTCATATGAAATGTATTTAAAACCTCTCTAGCTGCATGTTTAGGGCCTGTTCCTGTAAACACTTACGTGGAGGAACGACTTCCCCGTTCAGATAGTCCCAGTGAAGTCATTGGGATAATTATACGAGTAAAGTTACTGACCTGCATAAGTGCTGGCAAGGCTGAGGCTGTCTTCAACCACTGTACTGAAGATATTAGAGTCTAATTATTATGAGAGACAGGATAGGTGAGGTAATCTCTTTTATTGGCCCAGCTTCCATTGGTGGATGGTGCAAGCTTTCAAGCTGCACAGAGGTTTTCTTCAGCTCTGGGAAGGGTAATCAAAGTGTCTGAGCTAAATACAAGTTGGGACAGATAATTAGGCATAAGGGATAATGCTTGTTGTAGGTAGCCACTTGAAATGGAGTGGAGTGAATGGTTATGCAAAAAGAGTTTGAAGTGGGCCACTACGGGTATGTCTATACAGCAAAATAAATCTTGCAGTTGGCTTGTGCCAGCCAACTCTGCTCACAGGGATCAGGCTGCAGGACTATTTCATTACTGTGTAAACATCCAGACATCCCAGAACTCAGCTCCAGTCCCAGACTGGATGTCTACACAGCAATGAAACAGCCTTGTGAGACTGAATCGGCTGACACGTGCCAACTGTGGGTGTCTAGTTGCTGTGTAGATATATCCTAAGGGCTTGGCTACACTCACACTTTACAGCGCTGCAATTTTCGCGCTCAGGGGTGTGAAAAAACACCCCCCTGAGCGTTGCAAGATGCAGCGCTGTAAAACGTCAGTGTAATCAGGGCGGCAGCACTAGGAGCGCGACTCCCAGCTCTGCACGCTACACCTGTAAAGGATGTGGTTTACGTGCAACGCTGGGAGAGCTGTCTCCCAGCGCTGCCGCTCTGACCACACTCACACTTCAAAGCGCTGCCACAGCAGTGCTCTGAAATTCCAAGTGTAGCCATACCGTAAGGGTTAGCAGGCTGGTGTGTGTGTGTGTGTGTGTGTGTTACCAAGTGCTGTTGTGAGTCACAAAATCAGTGTCCCTGTTGAGTCCATTATTTTTGGTGTCTAGCAGCATTATGAATCCGAGTTGACATTATTAATATAAAAATAAATATGATTTTTATATATAACTACACGCATGTAATTATATATAATGTGCATGTGTGTAATTATATATATAAAATCATATTTATTTTTAGTTTTTCCAAATGACTTTTCTTTACTTCATAGTTCTTGCTGTTTTGAGGGGGTTTGTTGTTTTTGTCTGCTATTGTTTCTGTCCGCTATTTATCATTCAAATCAAGAGACAGTTTTTTGTTTTGCAGATCACTTAACCAGGAGATTCTAGTGACTCCCTGGAGCTATTGCAGTCCATCAGATTATTTAAATTAGGTAAGAATGCATGCTTGCACGCATGCATGTCTTCCTCTGAGAAGTAACAAGAGATTTTGTAGAAATTCAGGGGAAGGAATGTATTGCAAATAAACACAAAATAAAATACTTTTTTTAAAAAAAAATAAATTTAATCTACGTTTTGAACAATATATTTGTCACTTCTTAAAATAGCTAATGCAAGTTAAGATAGCTGAATCACTTTTTAACTTAAACTGGCCTGATTTTTCTTTTCATAATCCTTAGAGGGAAAAAATACATTCCCTGACTCAATTCTTGAATGCAAACTTTTTGCCTGAAGCATATATTTACAGCTGAGCTTTAAAAATCCCAGAAACTAGAGATTTATAATAGAGCAACCAGTAAAACTGACCCCATCCCAATCTTGGTGACACTTGCAGTGGAACTTCAAAATGTAGACATGCCTTTCACTGCTTCTGGGATTTTTTCTTTTTACTACCACAGTACTGTGCATTCGGATATTTAAAAATCTTAAATTGTTACTTATTCTTTTAGAGTGGGGTGCATTAGCTCTCCTGTAGTTATGGTTCAGTTGTTTACATTAGAGAGCCTTTACTTTTTTTCAAGTATCAGAGAGGTAGCCGTGTTAGTCTGGATCTGTAAAAGCAGCAAAGAATCCTCTGGAACCTTATAGATTAACAGACATTTTGGAGCATGAGCTTTCGTGGGTGAATACCCACTTCGTCAGATGCATGTAGTGGAAATTTCCAGGGGCGGGTATATATATGCAAGCAAGCTAGAGATATGAGGTTAGTTCAATCAGGGAGGATGAGGCTCGCTTTAAGCAGTTTAGGTATGACAAACCAAGGAAGGAGAACTGGTTTGTAGTTGGCAAGCCATTCACCGTCTTTGTTATTTATCCTGAGTGATGTGACAAATTTGCAGATGAACTGAAGCTCAGCAGTTTCTCTTGAAGTCTGGTCTGAAGTTTTTTGCTGCAGGATGGCCACCTTAAAGATTCTGCATAGTGTGGCCAGGGAGGTTGAAGTGCTCTCCTACAGGGTTTTGTAATATTGCATTCTAATATCCTCTCGTCCACTCACGCCTTCTCTACCTACGCTACATTGATGCATATCATCATCTGGACCATGGGAAGAGACTCTGGAAAAATTCCACACGACGATTTCAACAGCTTCCACCCCACCATCAACCTCAGCCTGGACCAATCTACACAGGAGCGTCCACTTCCTAGACACCCGGTGCAGATAAGTGATGGTCACATTAACACCACACAAAAAAATTTACAACACCTACCGACCGCATGCTACCTTCATCGCCTCAAGTTTCCATCCTGGCACATCAATTGTCTACACCAAGCACTGAGGTACAACCGCATCTGCTCTAACCCTCAGACAGAGACCAACACTACAAATCTCCACCAAGCATTCTCAAACTACAATACCCGCATGAGGTAAATAAGGAAACAGATCGACAGAAGCCAACGTGTAGCCCAGAAGCCTCCTACTGCAAGACAAACCCAGAAAGAAACCAACAGGATGTCACATGGCCATCACATAACAGTCCCCAGCTAAAACCCCCCAACGCATCATCAGGGGTCTACCCCATCCTGGACAATGATCACACTTTCGCAGGCCTTGGGTGGCAGGCCAGTCTCACCCACAGACAAACCTGCCAACCTGAAGCATATTCTCACCAGTAACTGCACACCGCACCATAGTAACGTCTAGCAACGGAACCAATCCATGCAACAACTCGATGCCATACTCTGCCCATATATCTACACCAGTGACACCATCCAGACTAACCAGATCAGCCACATCATCACTGTCATTCACTTTGCATGTCCACCAATGTAATATACGTCATATAGCCCAAGCATGGCCTCTGCTATATACATCAGCAAACTGGACAGCCTACGAAAAGATAAATGGACAGAAATCAGATATTAGGAATGGCATATTATACAAAACCTGTACGGAGAGCACTTCAACCTCCCTGCACATCTATAAGCAGACCTTAAGGTGGCCATCCTGCAGCAAAAAAACTCAGGACCAGACTTCAAGAGAAACTACTGAGCTTCAGTTCATCTGCAATTTGACACTATCACTCAGGATTAAACAAGACTGTGAATGGCTGGCCAACCTACAAACCAGTTTCTCCTTCCTTGGTTTCATACTAAACTGCTAGAACAGGGCCCATCCTCCCTGGTTGAACTAACGCTCATCTCTAGCTTGCTTGCATATATATACCCGCCCCTGGAAATTTCCACTACATGCATCTGACGAAGTGGGTATTCACCCATGAAAGCTCATGCTCCAAAATGTCTGTTAGTCTGTAAGGTGTCACAGGATTCTTTGCTGCTTTTACTTTTTTTCAGGGTTTTCCTTTCATATCAAGCAAACTAGACACACAAACTGTTACCTTGGATGCAGAGCTATTTTTGTGATTAATTCTTTATTAGGGTTTGAAATTGTTTGTTAGTAACCTTTCCTCCTTCTCCCAATACAATGTCTTTCTGTTGCAGCATTTCCGCTCTACTGTGTTGAGCGCTGTGTAAAAATCAATAAGATATTTAGACTAGTTATGTTAGGGAAGTTTTATTTAATGCATCTAGTGGAGACTTCTTAGTCTCCCTTTGGAGCCTGTCGTCCTTTAAATGTGAATGATCACTCCAGCCAATGAATGATGCAAGCTGTCATGGTTCCTATATTTGGAGAGTTGAAAATTTGAGATGGAAATTGAAAGCTTCAAGCTTTGCGAGGCAGCACTGAAACCACTGTTTTGGTGCTGAATGCTGACAAACATACTCTTGTTTTGTGACGCATATATAGCAATAATAGCTCACTGTAGATCATCCATTCACTATATAGATCATTCACCATCCGAAACCTCTCTACCGCAACCCTACTGATACTATAACATTGGCACTACATAGTATAGCAATCCATCTTTCTACTTCGTGTGTCATGGGTCTGATCTTACCTTCTTTGAAGGCAATAGCAAGACTTCTATGGGCCTGGGAGTTGGCTGTGTAAATCTAGGTCTATTTTTTTCATACTTTTAACATCTGTTGCATGTATGTACTTTATTTATTTATTTATTTTTGAACAATGTTAAGTGCAGCTTTTTCACAATAACTGTAATTTATAAACTAGTAACTGATGTTTTGGCAGGGTGTGCAATTACCGGTGCTTTGAAAGGAGTGTACCCAAAGTATCTAGATTAAAGAAGCTGTTAGAAGCCTGTATGCTCAGAGTGCTGTGCTGTTTAATGCTGATCTCAGTTGTACATAAGTAATATCTGTAGGAACGTTCAGTACATAATACCTAGAAAAACCTTCACAGTTTTGATATCCTTACAGTATACATAAACGGAATTAGGGATATAGTAGCAGGTTTAACTCTGAAATCGAAATCTTGCATATGTTACAACATCAAAACATGATTAAATCATACTTTGGGCATTATGAATGAACAGTCTAGGATTGCCTAATCTCCCAGAGGCTA
Organism: Chelonoidis abingdonii; assembly: GCF_003597395.2. NCBI lineage: Eukaryota > Metazoa > Chordata > Testudines > Testudinidae > Chelonoidis > Chelonoidis abingdonii. Next base: position 228,533,192 of record NC_133769.1, read on the forward strand.
CTGAAACCAATCTGGGAGATTTTAGGCCGCTAAAAGTCCAGTGGCACAGCGGGGCTAAGGCAGACTCCGTGCGGCTCTCAGAAGCGACCAGTATGTCCAGATCATAGGCAGAGGGGCGGCCAAGGGGTATCTGTGCACTGTCCCTGTCTGGATGCTGACTCCGCAGCTCCCATTGACCGGGAACCGCGGCCAGTGGGAGCTGTGCGGGTGGTGCCTGCATGCAGGGGCACTGTGCAAAGCTGCCTGAGTCTAGGAGCCGGACATGCAGTTGTTTCTGGGAGCCACCCCAGGTAAGTGTCTACCAGCGGGAGCCTGCACCTCTATCCCCATCCTGCACCCAAACTCCCTTCCAGAGCACCCCTCCTGCACCTCAACCCCCAGGCTCGGTCTGGAGCCCCCTTCCACACTCTGAACCCCTCGGCCCCACCTCCCAGCCCAGAGCCTGCACCTCCTCCCATACCCCAACTCCCTGCCCCAGTCTTGTGAAAGTGAGTGAGGGTGAGGAAGAGTGAGTGACTGGGTGGGGTAATGGAGTGAATGGAGGTGTGGCCTTGGAGAAGGGGTGGGGCAGGGGTGTGGCCTCGGGCAGGGACAGGATGAGGGTGTTTGGGTTTGTGCGATTAGATAGTTGGCAACCCTAGAACAGTCACCACTTGGCTCCCCTGGAATGTGCCATATGTAATTCAAAATATAACTGTCCTTAAAGTTACAATAAAAGTCTTTAAACAACAAATTGTAGAGGTTAGTAATTTCAACTAATTGAGTTTATATGGTTTTTGGAATTAAAGTCAAGCGAATTTACCAAAAAAGCGTGCTTTTCCCTTTTTGTGTTAATTATTTGGAGATCATCAATACCCTGTGATTTAAACATATATGTTTCTCAGATATTCACTAGTATAATAAACCAATGAGATTTACTGCAAAAATATTGTGTAGGATGTTACAATAACATATTGGGGTTTTTTTTTATGGGCATTATGGATGCAAGGAACAAAACTGTCAGTAACAATAAATTCTCCCTTCATCTCTCTCAGAATTTCATCTAAAAATAATAATTTGAGCTCATCTAGCATCCTTGGAAAGTAGATTCTTCTTTTCTTTTCCTTCCCTCTCCCCAAAGAACCTGCAGTTAGAGAGAGCATACTGTGTGTGCCTTTTAAAGATCTAAGTTAGGCTTAACTGGACTTGGAAATAGTTCCATGTCTACCTTCCTTCTGTCCGATGTAAATTCTACATATTTTGAAGATGGGATAGAGGTTCAAGATTTGTTTTTTGTGTGTGGAAACAAGATAAGAATTGATATGCAGGAGATTACATTTTCTAATATAAGGGTAGAGGTACTTTGACCATGACAGATATCCAAGATACTTGTGACATGGTGTCCAGATCCTGGACATAATTGTGTGCTATAGAGCAGTGGTTCTCAACTAGGGATTTGCAGTTCCCTAGGGGGCTGAGAGCAGATTTCCGGGAGGGTGGAGAGGGTGCCAAAAATAAACCAGGCTTCAGCCTCAGGTGGCGGGGACGGGGAGGGAGTGCTACCTCCAACCCCTGACTCACCTCAGCGGGCCACCCAACCTGTGGGTCAGCACCAGCAACAAGTTTCATACTGAGCAAGTAAAACAAAAATATTATCCAGTTTTTTATTTTTGTACTTATATTATCGTTTTTAATATTATATGTATATGTTTGTGTATTTAGCTGTATAACTATCAATTTAATGCAGCTTGTAATCTACTGGATATGCAGAAAAACAGTTGTGGCACAGGTGGGCCATGGAGTTTTTATAGCATGTGAGGGGAGGGGAGGATCGGAAAGAAAAAGGTTGAGAACCCCTGCCATAGAGTACTAGCGCTAACTCTGTTTCTAAATTCAGCTATCAACAGGCATGATAAGATGGTAGGGAACTGATTAGTTTCTTATGTTTATTTGTTGTTTGTTTGTTTATGTGAAATGGCTACGAAGAATATGAGGCCATAGTAAATAATAGGGAAAGCTGTATAAAAATGAACCTACTTTAAGATAGCTCAGTTGTATGGGCTATCACAGGAAATGTAGCGAGAGCACCAAATGGCAAAGTTTAAAATATCAGCAAAACAGTGTGTTGCATTGCAGAAACCGTAGCTGTGCTAGCACTAGCAGAGATTATGTACAAGGGTGCACTTGGCCCATTGCTCCTCTCTGCTAGGTGCAGTTTTGTACACCGTAAAGGAAAAATTTAATATATACTCTGTGTATCTTGAATTATGGTAGACTCCTCTGTGTAAGGGTAAGGAGCAGACCAAGACTTGGAACTAGGGATAGGAGGGTAGGGGACAGAGGAAGGGAACAGGAAGCAAGTAGGGAGGACTGATGAAGTAAAGGGGCGCAGGAGATTAACAAGAGTGTAATGAAGTAAACAGTTATTTTAGTCAGTAAAGTGAGCAGATGAGATTGTGAATATATGCAACAAACATAATTTGTTTAGTTTCTTTCTGATCATAACCACATATAAGTTTGTGTTTTTTTTCTTTTTGTTTTTTGTTCTGGCTTTTTTCAGTAGGTTGCATACTTGGCTTCCAACTCAAAGCATAATGTTGTGTCTCTCTTTGCTCCCCCCCCACCAAAAAAAAACAACAAAAAAACAACCCAACAACAACAAAAAAAACAACACATTTTTATAACCAATAAGGGAAGGGTTAGGATTGGATACTATTGTGAGGCTATATGACTTGTGGAAAAATTTGTATGGACCTAATACAAACACAGGTTTTCACCCATCTTTTTGTTGTTCTCCTCTCTGTATCTCATATTGTGGCTTATGAGAAGATAAATAGTTTTCTCTATATAAAACTCAGTGGCTGACCACTACGCTGTTAGCTTCTAAGGCAGTGATAATGAGACCTCAGTGGTTTGGGAGCCAAATTAACGATCAGCATTACCCAAAAGAGCCACAGAAGTATGAATTCATTGTTTCATTCATTTACTATAGTACTATAGATAGATAGATAGATAGAAGCATGACAGGGGAAATATTTAGTTTTAATACAATAGAACTTCAGAGTTACAAACACCAGAGTTACGAACTGACCGATCAACCACACACCTCATTTGGAACTGGAAGTATGCAAGCAGGCAGCAGCAGAGACCAGAAAAGGGGCAGGTGGGGAGGGGAAGAGAAAGAGGCAAGTACAGTACTGTGTTAAATGTGAACTACTAACAAACAAACAAACAAAAAAAGAGGGAGTTTAAAAATAAAAAGATTTGACAGGGTAGGGAAACTGATCCTGTGTTTTTCATTTAAATTAAGATGGTTAAAAGCAACAGTTTTCTTCTGCAAAATGAAGTTTCAAAGCTGCATTAAGTCAGTGTTCAGTTGTAAACATTTTGAAAGAACAACCATAACGTTTTGTTCAGGGTTATGAATAACCTCCATTTCCAAGCTGTTCGTAACTCGTGTGTGTGTGTGCGCGTGTATGTGAAAATAAAATATAATTCTCACAGCAAAATGACCGACCAAGTATTATTTAATCAATTACAGTTGGATAATAACATATTAAAAGCATCCTCGTTTGTTAATAAGTTAAGATTGGTTAATAATTAAATCACAGTGTTTTAATATTGTGCTGCAAATAGCCATGAGAGATGCAATGAGGAGACCCTTGTGGCTCGCAAGCCTCATTCTGAGTATCACTGCTGTAAGGGTACAGATCACGTCCTTTTCCTCCTTATTTCCAAAGGTAGTGTTGCCTCTGCAGCCTTTGTAATCTTTCCAATGATCACGTCTCAAGAGTAGTCTTAGAACCTCAGTAATGGTAGTATAAATGGCCTCTTTCCTTTTGTTTTTTAACTTTTTATTGTAAATATTACAAGAACATATATGCTTTCCTTTTATTTTCAGCAACAGCTAAATCTAAATGAGGATGGCACTATACCTATATAATAATAAAACTGATATCAAATCATATGCTAGAGGTATGTCTATGTTGTTTGTTTTGAAATATGGTTGTTGTTTCCCATTTCTTTTCAAACTGGTCTGAGTTCTGTGTTTATTTTGCTGAGATTTGCTCCATTATAAGGTTTATTCTGATCAAGCTGAGCCAGGCGGTCCTTTATGGTTCTCCTGGATATTTCTCCGCCATCAGGATTGCTTGTTTGTTATTAATTACTAGATTAATATTTTATTCTTTTCTCCAAAACAACTTGTGTGCCACAATGTATATGTTTCTATTTGTGGGGGTGGATCTGTCTGCATGTAAATCACCTGCATACTGTTGCATGAACAGGATGCAGGCTGCCATGAGTTTTATTAATTAAAAACACATACTGAAACGAGCAAGTGCTGAGCCCCCTATTTTATTTAACTATATACATTCTGTTTGCTGCTTCTCCTGGGGCTTGTGTAGAACATTTCAGTTCCTTTAAATAGCATCCCTTTACAGTCACCGCAGAGCCATCTTTTCTCCACAGCCTTCTCTCTTCTGCTGCTAATTATAGCCTCCTCTTATGAGACCCTTTTTCCTTGCAGCCAGAAAATTCCCAAACTGTAACCACAGGAGAAAAGGTTTAATAATTCAAAGAAAAATGTCTGAGTGAAAGGAGAAAAAAATCATAGGCATAAAAATTGCAATAGGTGTAGGGTTTTAAATGCCTTTGTAGAGTGATTGGAATAATTTGGCTGCCAAATTAATCAGATACAAGCTCCTCTTTTGTCATTTACTTAGAGCTGTGCTAAGATAGATCCCTTTTGTGAACAGGGCCTTTCCAGATTAGAACATGAGCAGTTTATTCTCCATTCAAGTAAAATTATTTTTCAGCAACCAAAATCTAATGCCTCCTCCCCACCCCTCTGAAATTGTAGGAAGTAAAAATGCAGTTACATTGGGTTGGATCACAATGTATTATTTTTTTTAATCTACTTTTTAAAGTTCCCTAAAATCAATCTTGTATGTGTTCAAACATTTACCAGCCAAATTCTTCCCTTTTGATATCCAGCCCTTATTGATTATCATGGGAGCCACACATGCGCATCTGAGAGTACAGATGGACCTTAAATTGGTTGAGGTTTGGCAGAGGAGGGGGTCGAGGTACTGTTGGTGTCATGTTGGAAATTAAAGGTTGATTTGAGGACTTTGGAGTCAGATGAGTTTGTGGTCACATCAGAAACCTAGGGTGCTGTCACTAGGATTGAATGAAAGTTTTTTTGAGTCAGGAAGGATCAGAGTTAGGGCAATGTGGGCCAGGAGGAAGACTAATTAGTAGCAAGTAGATCAGTTCTGGATAGGTACAACTGCAGGCAGCCATTGTAGCAGGCAGAAACTGAGGAAGAGGTTGAAACAGTCAACAGCACGCGCTGTTAGAATTGTACTGTGGTGATACTGAAGGCTGAATTTGAGAAGGCGGAGGTTGAAAGGTAATAGAGAGAAGAGACTGGAGATGCAGGACAGAATCCTGCGGGGCAACATGGTAGAGAGATCTGTTAGCCAGGGATTGTGTATTGCCAATCCCCAAAAAAGAAGTAGTGTAACAAAGACAGCAATGTGGGGAAATAAAGTTCGGCTATAGTGCACCTCTTCTGTGCTTCCTACTTACGTTTAACCATTGCCCAGTTATCACCCTGGTTAACTTGAAAGGCTGCAGTGGCTTTCTTCTTGGACCCCAAAACTGTAACTTTAAACCTTACTACTCCATCTGTGTTACAAATGATAGGGGTTAAACCAGGATAACAAGATGACTGAGACTTCAGGAAACTGTATCAGGAGATGAAGTGTGAAGTCAAGGAGCAGAACACTGAGGTCAGGAACCATGACTGTTTCCTCGTCAGACACAGTCCAGTAGCAACCTGTTGTATATTGTTCATAGTGAAGTCTGACATGGGTAGAAGAGAGAGAGTGGATTTGAGGGGGAAAAATTGGGACAAATTCATCTCTCTGTGAGAAGAGAGAGTGTAATTTTTTAAAAAAAATATGCCATTGATTTATCCTGATTTTCCTCTTCACAAGTTGTAGTCGATGGCAGAACTGTAACCAATTCCTGTCTGACTTTGTCTGAATTTATTTACTTAGCTTTCAGAGTCGTACTACTTGCAAAGATGAAATAATTAATCTGTTTGTTCTGTAGCTTCTTTTATTACTTGTGCTTTGTAATATCAGCATTATGGATCTAATCCAAAGCTCCTTGAAGCAAAGGGAATGACTCCCATTGGATTGTGCCCTAGAGTACCAATAATAAGATGTAATTTCCTCATTCTGTGTTTTCTGGTTTTGAAATTTTTAGTGACATTTGTTTGTTCCTCCTTCTCCCCTCCCCCCTTCTCTAAATTGTGTCTCATGCTCTGCTGCTGCAGGCAGAATAACAAACTGGACCAGTGTTCTGAATCAGTGTGACATACCTGTTTCTGTGAGCTTGCATTTGAATAAAATGGCATTCCTGCACACATTATCATTGTTTAGGGACACACATACTTCAGACGTCTGGATCAAAGTTGTTTGTAACATGATGGACCAACATTGTTCTTGTGCTGTATTAAAATCAAGAATGGAAACCTTGTTTTTGGCTTTTGCATCGCTGGGAAAGCTGAACATCTCTGTCGATCCAGATTCCCCATGGTCAGCACCAATGTTTTGCTTTTCACCCTTCTCCCTCCATATACACCCATAAAGCCTAGTGTTCATAATAATAATAATAATAATTTTGGATAAGGCGTGCTGGAAATGGCTCCCTCTAAAGCCCATTAGTACTGCTTGTCATTCAAACTGATGCATCTCTGCTGAACCAGGGGCAATACACTGCCTCCTTGGCATAGGCTAACTGTGCTGCTTCTTCAGAGCTCTGCAGGTCTAGGAGCAAAGGACTGAGGTACAGTGTACTAACTGCGTTTTAACAACGTCCTCTAACTCTTCTTCTGGTGGAAAACCTTACTCTATTATTTGTTATAAAGTGAATGCATGACTTTTTAGATGGTTAATGGTTTAGTGTACTTCCCCTCTGAAAAGGGTAATGCAGTCCTCTCAGTGAAATAGATTTGAACATGCAAAGGGGGGGGGGGGTGCGCATGTATACATGTGCGTGCAAGTGATTGCTGAAATGGCTGCTATATTCATCTCTGTGCCACCAGTATTTAAGTGATATTTTGTAAAGTGTTTTGGGATACATTAAGTATAAAAGATGCTGTTTAAAAATAAATATTCTGGAGTGTAACATTTCTAGTGCAGATGGCAGGAAGCAGTTTCATTCTCTGTGAACTTGGAACATTTGAACACTATTCACATAAACTCAGGCTTGATATGGCGCAGGGAAAAATAAAAGCTAGTTGCCTGATCTGAGAATAACACATTTAGCAGAAGCAGAAATGCATGTAAGGACTGAATATGATGCTGGTTGAGTTTGAGAATAGTTTTACCATAAGAGATAAACTATTGCATGCTGTCATTCATGTGTGACTATTACGTGGTTCAGCCATGTTTTAAAATCCTTTGCATGCTCATGTGTACGTTATGTGCAGAAGACTTACTGTATAGTCCCATGGAGTTTATAGGGGGCCGTCCAGAGCTCTGTAAATGATGATAAGCAAAATTTACTACTTGTGAAATTATTTTACTCTCTGTAAAGAAATTACAGCAGTTTGTGTTGTTGCTAGTTAGGAAGAGATTCTCTTGGTGGAAATCTTTGTCGCTGGTTGAAGGGAACATGTATTTGTTTCTGCACTGTGACTGCAGAAATAGTGGAAGGAAATGTAGACCACCTTTGCCTTCCTGCCAGCCCTTCAGCAGCAGGTGCGGAAAGAAAATCTGACTGATGAACTCTTCAGTGAGAAGATGGCTGCTAAAAATATGCAAAACTGATGGGAGTGAAGTAGGGAGGGAAGAGTGAGACATGGCTGTAGTTTCAGTCAAATATACCCTAGTTTAATTATTTTTGTATTTAGTCCACTGAAATGGGAAGTGGAGATAATAGACAGATGACTTCTCCATTTAGAGACCTCAGTATAAAGTGATGAAAGACAGTAATTCAGGCAGTGGCAAAACTCACAGAATATAGAATTTGCTGTACAGAATTATCATGAAGACATGTTCAGCAGGGGATCCTTACCAGGTACCTCAGAAGAAGTTAAATCTCTCATCCCATAAGACACGTCAGCAATTGGTGTAAATATGTAAATGGTGTATAAAAAGGAGGAATTCCTTTCTGCTCACTGTGATGATAGCTTACTTGCTGGAACATGAGTTACCTTTATCTTTTTATCTTGGAAACTGTCTGGTGTGGATTAATTTTAAACATTTGGTTTGTGGTTCCTCTCTCTCTCTCTCTCTCTCGTGATTATTTTAGCTTAAGTAGCCAGATGTAGTGTTTTTGTTTTTGTTTTTTTTTAATTTAAGATAAATTTGGTCAGTCAGTCATTCCAGAAGATTAGAAACCACTGCCTGAAGACACTGGGTGAGGTAGTGGGTCATATTGCTCTCAAAGGAGAGAACAGATGTTTGAGAGGAGAGGAGGAGGAGAAGATGCCCTGCTGTGTTTCACTTCCTTCCCAGAAAACAACTTACTATGAGTAGAGGGAGCAACAGCCTGTTGGGGGAATGTGAGCGTAGGGATGCTTGTAGAGTCTTTTGCTGGAGGGGGAGTTAGTAAGGAAGGTCAAATGGCTTGTGTAGAAGGATCTCTTCCAAATGGTTCAGTTGTAACTTGTTGATGCTTATTCAGATCTGATGTATTAGCCTTTTGCGATTTGCCTATCATCATTAATACCTGAATGTACTGTCTAGCCCTGTGGTGTCCAATGTTTACCCCATAACAGTCGTATCTATTTACTAAGGGGCACTGGGTGTTGCGGTGCATATGTGGACCCCAGTAGGGCTATTATGGCAACGGGCACTTTAAAACTGAGAACTGTAGTTGCAGGGCATCTGACAAGTCGCCAACATATGATCTAGTGGAAACCAGGTGTGAAGTTTCCTACCCTTAGGGCAAGGGCAGCAGACCAAAGAGACCATGTTTCTGTTCACAGTCGACACTTAGTTTAAAAGTCACTGACCACAACTCGGGGAGTGCATTTTCAATCCATAATTAGACACACATTTTCTCTTCAATACAATTGCCTTTGAGGGCCACATGTTAGAGCTTTAAAGGACTGGGAGACAACTGGCGTCTAGCTTTTCACTGAATTCCTGGGATAAAGCTTGCATGGGATTCGCAATGGGACGTGGGATTGACGAAGATGGAGCTCTCCCTCACTTAATCAAACTGCTTGCAGACTGCTCTGGGTTGTTTTTTTTCAAGATGGAAGTATGGGGAATTATTTAATATTATGGCAGCATTTTGAGATCCCAGTGAGGATCGGAACCTCATTGTATCTTACCCTATACAAACATGAGCTAACACACATTTCCTGCCCTAAAAGCTTATGATCTAAGATAGTCCTGAATATTCTGACTCTCTTCCCCTACTTTACCCTTTAGTTCGGAGAAACAGAAACATTTTTTGCTGCTTTTCTCCCAACATGTAAATCAAACCTGAATAAATATATTTCAGTTTATAAAAAAAGAAAATCAGTAAAAAGATGCTAAAAGATTTTTGGAGTGTGAAGAGGCAAAGATAGGTAAGGAAAACATAGAAACAAACACAGTGCTTTATACCTGTTGGCCTGTTTGGGCTGCAGTACCATACCATAACTTAGTTGTTTAATGACAAGAGGGGAGAGGAAATAAAGCAGGAAGATATAGAAGAGTCATCTGGAAGTTGTATGTAAAACAGGCTCCTTAAAGTCCTCAATCTGATATCTAAGCTTATTATGTATCTATATTTGGGACAGTTTCTCTTCATGTGGGATAAAAATCATTGTAAGAAATGCATTTGCAGTGTTTTGTGGCCTAACCACTTCATACAGCAAAGGCAAACATAACAATTTAAGATTCCCAAGTACCTTATCAAAATGGTCATATGCATCGATGATTGCTATGCGTGACTTATCGCAGCAAGCCCTCTGGAACCACTGTGATTTTCAGCTAATTAATATAGTTCCTTCAAGAGAGAGGTCTTCCACTCTTGGGTATTTTGACAATCACTGGAAAATATACTTTGCCCTCTGTTTTACCTTAAGGAAATGGTGCAAAACTTAGGCCTGGATCCTGCAACTGACTTTGTATGGGCGGACCTGAGAGATATGGGGGCTCCAGGTGGAGACGTATAGAGTTAATTACAGGCTTGTGGCTGCACTGATCAGAACTGTGAATTTGTAGAGGCTTTGTGTTCCTATGCCTGAGAGAAGATTGCATCAGTAACAGTGAACATCCCTTTCCTCCCCACTTCTTTTATTACTAAAGTATTGGTGGTTTTTAAAATATAAAGTCATCATGGCCTTTTAAAAACTTTTAACCAAGTTCAAGAGTAAACAACTTTTTAGATACTGTAGTTTGTGTTTTCATACTATAATTTTTACTGTGTTTTATTTAGTGTCCTTAGATCTTTAAGACTAGACTGATAGCCTTACTGCTTGAGTAATCCCACTGATTTCTCTACCTGTATAAGGTTCTACCCCACTATTTTTTTTTTTTTTTAATAAAAGCTGAAGAATGAGTTTGACTATGCAGTGAAGGCTAACCTGTTTGTTTTCCCAGAAAGTCCAAAGAGATCTGTTTGATCATTTTGATTTATAGGAATTGTAACTTTGGGTCAACACATCTGAAATGAGGTCTAAGGGCTGGCATGGCCCTTTTCTATCATCTCTATGGACTGAGACTACAGTCCCTCCCAAGCTTCTTTCTTATAACCTTGGGAATTTCTGAACGAATTAACCTAATCTGGGCAAATTAGCTGAAACAATAGTAAAGAATAAAATTGTTAGACACGCAGAAGAACATAAATTGTTGGGCAAAAGTCAACATGGTTTCTGTAAAGGGAAATCATGTCTTATTAATGTATTAGAGGTTCTTTGAGGGGTCAACAAACATGTAGCGACAAGGGATTCCAGTGACTATTCAATACTTAGCGTTTCCAGAAGCCTTTGACAAAGGTCCTATCCAAAGGCTCTTTGTAAATTAAGTTGCATGCGATAGAGGAACGATCCTCATGGATTGAGAACTGGTTAAGAGACAGGTGAACAAAGGTAGGGAAGAAATGGTAATTTTCAGAATGAGAGACTATACTACTGTGTTCCCTCTAATGGTCAGTCGTAGGATCAATCCCTTTAACTTATTAAAAAATGATCTGGAGAAAGGGTATAAAGTGAGGTGGCAAAGTTTCAGAACGATACAAACTACTCAAGATAGTTAAGACCAACGAGACTGTGAAGAATTTAAAAAGACTCACAAAACTAAGTGATTGGGCAAAAAAATGGCAATGAAATGTAATGTGGATAAATGTGAAGTAATGCACACTGGAAAAAATAACCCAACTATATATACACATATGATGGGGGGTCAATTTAACTATAACTAATCAGAAAGAGATCTTGGCGTACATGTGGTAGTTCTCGTGAAGACGTCCGCACACACTGTGCACGCGGCAGTCGAAAAAGCAACAGGCTGTTAGGAATCAATGTAAAATAGGGATAGAGGGTGGAAAAGACAGTAAAATCTTATTGCCCTTAAGAAATCGCATGGTACGCTCAATTCTTGAATTCTGCTATTTTCCTAGAAGATTTGGTGGTCTCATCTCAAAAAAGATATACTGCATTAGAAAAAGTCCAGAGAAGGGCGATTAAAATGATTAGGGGTTTGGAACGGGCTCCCATGATAGAGAAATTAGAAGGCGACGGACTTTTCAGCGTTGCCAAAAGAGGAGACTAAGGGGGATATGATATACGGAGAGTAAGTCTATTAAAATCATCCGTTGGATGTGGAGAAAGTTGAATAGGAAACTTACTTTACTGTTCCCTAAATGTAGACCTAGTGAGCCACCAAATGATAAGTAATGGGCAGTGCAGCTTTAAAAGAAATTAAAAGGAAAGTTCTTCTCACACAGCGCAGGTCAACCTGTGGAACTCCTGTGAGGAGGTTGTGAAAGGCTCGGACTATAACAGGGTTTAAAAGAGAACTGGATAAATTCAGTAGAGTTTAAGTCCATTAATGGCCATTAGCCAGGATGGGTAAGGAATGGTGTCCCTAGCCTCTGTTTGTCAGGGGGTGGTGACGGATGGCAGGAAAGAGATCACTTGATCATTACCTGTTAGATTCACTCCCTCTGGGACACCTGGCATTGGTCACTGTCAGTAGACAGGATACTGGCCTGGATGGACCTTTGGTGTGACCCAGGATGGCCGTTCTTATGTTTTTAATTCCTCCCATGAAAGAAAAGATTCCCAGGATGTTCAGTCAATCTTCCAGGTAATTATCAGAGGAAATTTAACCAATGTGATTTAACATATAGGGTGCTAAATGGCATACTCTTGTCTTCCTCAGACACTGCCTCTCTTCTCTTGTCATGATTCAAAGCAATTATGATTAACTAAGGTTACTCAGGCTGGCCCAATGCCGAGTATAAAAGAGAGGGAGATGCTTGTGGAATATGAGGGTTCCTTGGCTCTATAACTGCCTTCCTTGGTCTGCTAGAGGCTAAAGTTGATGACATTGAAAACATTCTGCAAGACCGGAAAGTGGCGATAGTGATTATAGTATTGACAGTGTTGATGGCTGGGTATGACCTTTGTTAGTGGTGTGCTATTTTTATAGATGTTGCTGTTCACAAAGCATTTAAAGTCTGGTTAGAATTAAAAATAATCAAAATATTATTGACTGTTTCTTGTGACCCATGATTACTCAGTGTTGCTCAGTCTTTTCATTTCTTCCTCCTCTTCTGGTCTAGAGAAACTGCTCCGCAGTGTAACTGAAACTTTGGGGACTATTTACAGTTAGTTTACTCAGCGTGGGTCATAGTCACCTTTAAACACAGTACAGATTTGAGTCAAACATTATGGTAAGAAAATTAAAACTTGATCTTATATTTACCACAGAAACGGTGGAATGACCTTTGACTGTTAAGGCAAAAAGTCATTTCATTTGTTATAACAAATGAAATAATTGTATCAAGGCATAAAATCTGGAGTCAAAATTACGGTATTTTTGCATGGTTTTTTTAACTTTACTATAAAAAGTTTGCATCTTAAACTGAACACTGCAATAGGTTTAATGAGATCTAATAATTAATCTGGTGTAAGTACCTGATACAAGCTTACTTTCAAGTGAAGCATGAGTTGAGTGCAGAAATCAGTGGACGGTCCTGGTGCTGATAGGAAAAACATTTGCTGGAAATGCGTACACAGTTCTCAAACTCATTGTGTTTTTCTGCTGAACCTAAGCTTTTTAAAAGGAAGAAAACAACCATGGATTTAATATATTCTTTTTCCTCTATATTTTGGATGCAGCACATGTGAATGAATTAATTTTACTATGTGGTCGTGCTGACTATCTCATAATACATATTTACACATCCTCTATCTGTCTTTTCAGAGGGACTCTGTTTTAAATATCTGAATGCCAGAGTGGAGCTGGCTTTGCTATGGTTGTAATAAAACTTCTTTTTCTTGAAAACTGAACCAAAAATGCAAAGACACAGCTGAAAAGTATTGATCTGAAAAAAAATTGAGGATGTTTCAGTCAAACCCTAACATTTTAGAGCAGAACATTTTAGAGAAAAGAGAGGGAACTAACAAATCCTATCTCCGTTGCCTTGGAGTTGTTAGTAACTGGGTTTCATGGTGCATTTTGAAGGATCTCGTCATATTCTCATTGTATTTTGGCTAGATTTTAGGCAATCTGAGATGCTAAATACATCATGACGCTGAGGCCCCTGTGGCACCTCTGACCTCTAACCCCCAGCTGTCCCCAGAAGGCACAGGGGAGGCAGCAGCAGGGAGGGCCTGCCAATACATAACCTGGCTAAAGAGGGGTATCTGTGTGGGTGGGGCAGGCCTACTGCACTGTTCTCCTGCGACACTCAAATCTTCTGTTGGGAGGGTTTTGGCAGGCTCTCCAGAGCAGGGAGACTTGACGTTAATACCTCACTGAGATGGATGGGCTAAATCCCCCGTCTTGGAGCTATTGTTTCAGGGTGACTGCAGGCGCAGGCAGACATAGCTGCATTGAAAATGTGACCCCTATTTAACCAAACTTTTCAACTATGAATAGGGTGACCGGACAGCAAGTATGAAAAATTGGGACAGGGTGGGGGCTAATAAGGGCCTATAAAGGAAAAAACTCCAAATATTGAAACTGTCCCTATAAAATTGGGACATCTGGTCCCTTTAACATGAGGACTAGAATCTTTCTTTTTATTTTTTTTCATTGAAAGCTGAGTTTGGGACCCTAGGCATAGGCCCAGAGTGTCTGTGCTTTAATCCAGTCCTGACTTGAACAACTGGTTGGTTTAGCAGAGAGATATTTTCAAAACTTTGATTTTGTACTTTACAGAAGATATATATGCTTGTCTAGAACAATCTAAGTCAAGGATGGGCCAAGGAGATCAGGCAGGATGAATGGATTGGAATTTTTACTCTTGTTAAAATTAATACAATAAATACTTAATTTGTGGGTAGGGAGGTCCTTTTTGGACAAGAATCCTTTAAATTAACTTCATTATGATACCTCCATTCATAAAACAGACTGCCACATGAACTTAATTACGGAATGGCCTTGTGCATTTTAACAAGAAGTTTGCCAACAGCTATTGCATAGACCTTTCCTTGGAACCATGTGATTTAACCAGTTGTATGTATTTGTTCTGCACAAAACAACATGTTAATTCGTCTCAAAGCAGACAGTTCAGAAATCAATGAAACATTTATTCATGGCTAATTTCATGGAGTCTCTTAACTGTGGAGCTACGTTGGTGAAGATTAATGGTCGATACATCACACATTAATTCTGGGATGAAACCAGGGACCCACTGAAGTCAATGACAAAACTCCCACTGACTTCACTGGGATCAGGATTTCAGCCCTGATGTTTGAGTTGATCTACAGTAAATGTGAATAGAATGGTGATTAAACTGCAGTATAAAGAAAATACATAGGAGATATAAGACTGAGTCTCAGGATAAATTTGGGGCTTTTGACATTTTAGTCTACAGCAAACATTGTTTAAAATAAATATATTTATTGCTGGAGTCATGTAGGTAATACTGCTTTTCTTCATAAATTATATAGTTATTTCTCTCTCTCTCTCTCACTCATCCACCCCACTGCGTTAAAAGAACTGCAAAGTCAAGTACTCGGAAGTTAGGAAATGGCCTAATTAAGGTTGCCTATGCATTGTGATACAGTCTCTAATTACACGATGACTCTCTTTTTTTTCCACAGAAGCCCTGCCTCAGTCAGTGCACAGAATGGACAGTTAATGAACAGCTATTCAATATTCTGTTTTCCCCTTGTTGTTCCGTGTGTGGCCTCATTCCTTTTGTACCACACATTAGTCAAACCCTGCTCTCTGAATATAGAATTATTAATTGCCTCATTGACTTTTCTGTGGTGCTCATCACTATTGTATCTGAGGGCCTCACAAACAGTAATTCGTTTATTTTCATAACTGCTCTGTGGTGAGAGGATTATCTCCAATTTACAGAGGAGAACTGAGGTATAGTGCAGTTAAGGTAGAAAATATTCACTAATTTTGGTAGTCCAGTATAAGACACCTAGGAACTGATGCAGTTTTTACTTGTGTGGTTGTAACACCGGCAGACCCCGGTTGTTGGTGGGCAGAATAAAACCTGGGACCTGCATGAACCTCTACTGCATGAGCTAAAAGCCATCTGGTTGTTAGCTAAGGCTGTAGAGCAGACTCTCTAAGTGGTCTCGGTACCACCAGATGGGACAGAACACCACACCCAGAAGGTGTGTAGGTTACATGGTCACATGCTAGGTTTCACACAGGACCCCTGCCTCATTCCTGCCTTATCTACCTTGCTAAACTCCTCATCCAATCTCAGTCTGTCTCTTCCCTCCTCTCACACCCCTTCTGCCAAATCCCTTCCCCAGCCCCTTGTGTCAGTGCTTCTTGCTCAGCCAGTCCCAGTTGTGCCCCTGCAATCAGCTCCTTGTCAGACTTGTCTCCCTTCCCTTGTCCCCTTCTTCCCTACTCACTGGTTCATAGTCCCAGACCCAGTCTTTGTCCAGCCAGTCCAAGTCTCCTTGCTCCTTGCACTCTTTGTCGGATCTCAGTATACTGTGCCACCGAGCCAGCTGACTCTGAGCACCAACTATCCCCATCACTGGCTCCCAGTCCCAGTCTCCAAGTCCGATAGTCCCAATTTGCTCTTCTCTCCCCTCCAGTCTCAGTCTTCCCAGATTCCTTCTCCAAATCTACTCTTCTCTCTTCCCCAGTCTGACTTTTGTTCCCTCTGTATTAAAATCGGATGGCTTCCTTATACACACTTCCTGAGCACCAGTAGTGGGGGCATTCAGAGTACAGGAGAGCCAGGCTTCCTGCTCTCTCCTTCAGTGCCTGGGTGGAAGCACTCAGACTCTCTCTTTAATGGCTAAGGCTATAGCTTGGGGCTGGAGGAAGCATATACATTTGCTCTGTGGGGTTGGTGTATGCATCATGTAGGAGCTGTGAGAGACTTGAGATTCTTAGTGAGGATGGACTCTTCAGAGACTTTAACTGCTATACTTTAAGGGTATGTCTACATTATGAAATTAGGTTGATTTTTATAAAAGTTGATCTTTAGAAATCAGTTTTATACAGTCAATTGTATACGTCCCCACTAAGTGCGTTAAGTCGGTGGAGTGTGTCCTCAGTACTGTGGCTAGTGGTGCACTGTGGTAGCTATCCCACAGTTCCCGCTGTATCCGCTGCCCATTGGAATTCTGGAATAAGCTCCCAATGCCTGCTGGGGCAAAAACATTGTTGCAGGTGGTTTTGGGTACATGTTGTCAGTCTCCCCTCCCTCAATGAAAGCAACAGCAGACAATTGTTTCGCACCTTTTTTCCTGAGTTACCTGTGCAGATGCCATAGCACGGCAAGCATGGAGCCCGCTCAGCTCACTGCTGCTGTTATGAGCATTGTCAACATCTCGCGCATTATCCTGTAGTATGTGCAGAACCTGGCTAAGAAGCGCCAGCATGAGGATGATTGTGAGGAGGACATGGACACAAATGTTCCTGAAAGCACAGGCTGTTGCAATTGGGACATCATGGTGGCAGTGGGGCTGGTTGATACAGTGGAACGCTGATTCTGGGCCTGGCAAACAAGCACAGACTAATGGGACTGCATAGTGTTGCAAGTATGGGATGATTCCCAGCGGCTGTGAAACTTTTGCATGCGTAAGACCACTTTCCTTGAACTTTGTGAGTTGCTTTCCCCCTCCCTGAAGCGCAGGAATACCAAGATGAAAGCTACCCTGACAGTTGAGAAGCAAATGGCAATAGCCCTGGGGAAGCTTGCAATGCCTGACTGCTACTGGTCAGTCGGGAATCAATTTGGAGTGGGGACTGCTGTGGTCCAAGTAGCCAATGCAATCACTGAAGTTCTGTAGTGACTCTGGGAACTCTGGGCTGTTCACACAGCTGCAAGAAGGGACTTACTTCCCAGACCAGAAAATTACCATTGGGGATGTTGAAATGCCAATAGTTATCCTTGGGGACTCAGCCTACCCCTTACTCCCATGGCTCATGAAGCCGTACACAGGCAGCCTGGACAGTAGTAAGGAGTAGTTAAACTATAGGTGGAGCAAGCGCAGAATGGTGGTAGAATGTGCCTTTGGAAGTTTAAAAGCTCACTGGTGCTGTTTGCTGACTAGGTTAGACCTTAGTGCAACCAACATTCCCATTGTTATTGCTGCTTACTGTGTGCTCCATAATATCTGTGAGAGCAAAGGGGAGACGTTTATGGCGGGGTGGTAGATTGATGCAAATCACCTGGTGGCCGATTTTGAGCAGCCAGACACCAGGGCGATTAGAAGAGCACAGCTAGGCTTGCTGCGCATCAGAGAGGTTTAAATGTGCTTTAGGTACAAGGTCGCCTTTTGCCTTTTATATTGAATGCCTGCCAGTATGGTGACACATCACACATGGCTGGGCAGCAGAATTTGGTTTCCAGGCAGCCATGGTAAGCCAAAGGTTATGGGGGTTTGGTTTCTAACGCCTTCATAACATGTGGGAATGGTTTCAATCTGCACAGCCCTCCTCTCCCACAGCAAGCAGTGCCGGTTGGGTTTCACATTTAAAAGGAGGGGCTGCGGTTTTCGGGGTCCTTTTACTGTTCCCTTACAAAAATTCCCCTATTTCAACCAGGTGACCATGAATGATACCATTCTCCAAGGCTAACACAGGAAGATACAGACTGAATGTTGCTTGAATGCTACCAAAACCCAGGACCATTTGCTGCCATGCTTTTGTGCTGCAATTATTCCAGATTACTTGCTACTGGCTTGGTGTGGTAAAGTGTCCTACCATGGAGGATGAAATAAGGCAGCCCTCCCCAGAAACCTTCTGCAAAGGCTTTCAGAGTACCTCCAGGAAAGCTCCATGGAGATGTCCCTGGAGGATTTGTACTCCATCCCCAGACGCGTTAACAGACTTTTCCAGTAGCTGTACTGGACATGAATGCATCCCGAGACGTTGGGGCAAATCAGACATTAAACACCATTGCTTTTTAATTGCTTATTGTAACAGTATAATTCTTTTGACTGAAGTTTTTGTAAATAATTCAGTCTGAAGCAGACACTCTGCATATAGGATTTCAGCCCCAATTAAAGTTTGGCAAAGTTAAGCAACTGAGTTCTGGGTCTTTATAAGAAGTGATGTCAGGCAAACTTAATAGCAGTGTTACCAGCCTCACCTATTATAAACTGATCAAAAAGTTGTGTCTCATGGAAAAAAAGAGGTCAAATTTGTCCTGATGTTTAGGTTTTATAAAATACAAGTTTTTGCAAAATCTAATTAAGACCAATGGAAATGTAAGACAAGTATTAATTGATAAGACTATTTCCATGATATATGTTTAATTCTGAGTTTTCTTGTTTTATTTAAAACATCCCCCCCCCATGTTTGTGAGCCAAAAACTGCTGCTTTGTGTTACTGCATGACCAGTACAATAATATGAACGGAAGTAAAATGAGTAATTGTCATTGTCTGACAAAAGTGCAAAATATAAATAGTGAAAAGTAAATTAGTTTTTGAAGTGCTTTAGCAATCTAATTCCCTGTCCACACAACAAATTTATCTGAGTTTGTAACCAGTTACAAAATCTAAATATGATTGATTTTGTGTTCAAGTTCCACATGGCTTATATTCAGTTAGTAACCAGTGGCAGTGATCTTTGGAGTCTGGGTTGACGTACGGTGGTTTTCCTGTAATCTGTTCAGAGCACTGTTTTACTGGAACATGGAAAGAACCCACAGATTTGCATAAGCAGTTGGGTTGGCCCTCTTGCCTGATAGTTCTCTGTGCCACATATGTGTCAGGTGCTGTTCTATGTGAATGTGTGTCCTGTTGAGACACTGTGGGATAACTACCCAAAATTTGCTAGAATGCACTGAACCAAACATGGTTGGGTAGCAGAAGAGATATGGACATGTAAATACAGTTGTGATTGCAGATCAGTTTGTTTCCACACATCAGCTGAACAGTGTTACTTGTAACTGGTAAAGGAGGGAATGCTTCTAATCACTTACAAAGTCACTGTGGACACAATCTAAAGGGTTGTTTGTAACACACACACATTTGACATGAAAAAATCCTTTTGATATCTTATGTTCATGTTTACATTGCTCATTTTGTTTCCCTGAATTTGGTGAAACATCATTATCTAAAAATGTTGTGCTGCTTTGACACTGATCCCTGTTTATGCTGTATTTTAGCAGGCTTTCCCCCATTTGTAGAGGATCATTTGTATATTACACCAGTGGGTCTTGTTTGGATTTAGCAATCCAGCACAGTACGGGACATACTTTAAGTACTGGATTACATTGTGCAGGAAGAAAAGGGAATTGTGAAATAGCAAAATATCTTTTCTAATTAAAACTAGTGCAAAGAATCTCTTGATGTTTCAAATTGGTTTAATATTGGCTTAGAAATATTATATTTTAGATAGCTCAGTGCTGGGCAGAGATAAAGCTTATCTACCTTTTTAAAAATCTCTGAATCTACTTAGTGGTCTAGGAATAACTGGAAAATATGTTACTAACATGATTACCATAACTGCGATACTAAGATGATATTATTGGCATTTATTTCTTAGTGCAAATATTTTGAAATTGATATGTTTCTGTGATACTGTGTGTAATCTCCATATCTGTTGTATGGACAGGAGTACAAGGGGAGAAAATGAAGCAAAAGTTTTTCTGGGTTTTTAAAGTACTGTATCCTTATTAAATTAGATGAATCATGTCAGTTCTCAAAAGTAATTGTGTTGTATTAACTTTAAAAAAAAATCTACAATGACATAGTGCTGAAAAATCTATTTCCATCACCACTTATCACCATTTCCCCTTGGAGCAGAAGTAGATGCATGCACAAACATTTGGGCATCACATAAGAACGGCCATACTAGGTCAGACCAATGGACCGTTTATCCCAGTATCCTGGCTTCTGACAGTAGTCAGTTCCAGATGCTTTAGAGGGAAAGAACAGAATAGGGCAATGATCAGTAGGTCCATCCTCTATCGTCCACTCTCAGTTTCTGGCAGTCAGAAGCGTAGACACCCCGACCATACGGTTGTATCCCTGACCATTTTGGCTAATAGCCATTGATGGACCTATCCTACATAACTTATCTACTTCTTTTTTGAACTCAGTTACACTTTTATATGGTCATAATGAGTGCAGGAGACATCACTTAGAAGACATCATCGCCAGCCCTCAGTGTGACCCTAAACCTTGAGGGATGGAAAAAAGGGATGTGTGGATCATTTTCATTTTCCTCTGAAAGCATATTTTGACCATCCACTTTAACCGATCTGCTACCTTGCATGACAATAGAGAGGTCTTGAATTGTTTCTTAATTCAAGCTATGGCTGGCGCCTTTGATTAGACTGTAAGCTCCTGATGAAAGGCAATGTGGGTCCATTAAAATGTAGCATGAAATTTGATTTAAAAGCTAAAAAGCAGTCAGTTTGGTCTGCTTTGTGTGTGTGTGTGTGTGTGTGTGTGTGTGTGTGTGTGGAGGAGACTTCAGTGTCCCATGTGACTGAAAAATCACCATGAATCACCATAATAAATTGCTTCATGTTAGTTTCATAACCTATGGTTTCTCTGTCATTGCATGTGGTTGTTAGACATTATTATTTCTATGCTTTTACAGAGAATACGTTTGTCACCTTCGCATAGGCGTGTGTGGAGGTGGTGGTGATGATGTAAGCATACAAGATACCACAAAAGCCCATGAGCTAGAAAAACACAATTCAAAGAATGCTAGTGTGGAGAGGTTACTTTAGGTACCAGACCACATGGGTATTACCTATAAAACATCAAGTAACAAACAAGGTTGAAAATAGAAACACTTTGATTCTATAGGAGATCTTTTGTTACTTTTTTAACTGGCAGGAAAACTAAAGCAGATGTATGTGTCTTCTATGCTGTACAGAACATGCTTAAATTGATCAGAGCTAGGATGGACATGTTTTGTACACAATGCTGTTTTGTAGTGGCTCATGCAGTATTTCTCCTCTCCTCCCCCTGAGCCCAGCAGGGGGCCCAGACACCACACCCCTTCCCCACCCGAGCCCAGCTGCTGGGCACCCACCCAGCCCAGACACTCTCACCCCTTCCCTGCCAGAGCTTAGGATCCAGATGGAGAAACCGCCTGATGCTGGATCCCAGACTTGTAGGAAGTTTCCAGCAGGCTGCCTCCTTCCTTCCTTCCTTCAGGGCTTGTTCTGATAAGGTGTGACGAGGACTGTGCTACCATACCATACTACAAAGCCGTGCAGAGTGCAAGGCTGTGCTGTTCATGACTGTCACCTGTGTTTGTGCGTATTTTATAATAATAAAACACCAGGTTAAGACTCTAAATGTTTTTAGTATAGATATGGAAGCACATAAATGATGCAGGAAAAAAAAAGTATCAGTGCCCTAACAAGGGCGAGGCGAGTGAGGCACTTGGCTCAGGCACGCAAAGCGGAGGGGCACAGCTCTACCATGACCTGCGATGCTTTGGCGGCAGCTCTACCGCCACCGCTTCTTCAGCAGCAGTTTGGCGGCAGGTCCCTGAGTCCCTCTGGGGGGGAAGAACCTGCTGCCGAATTGGCGCTGCTGCTTGGTTCATTATTTGACGGCAATTCAGTGGCGGGTCCTTCTCTCTGAGAGGGACTCAAGGACCCGCTGCCGAAGAATGGAAGAAGCGGCTATGGCAATTCGGCGGCAGGTCCTTCTGTTCGACAGGGACTCAGGGATCTGCTGCCGAGTTGCCGCCGAAGAGCCTGGAGCCGGCCCTTGCTTCAGGCGCAAAAATTCCTTGTTACGGCTCTGCCCAGAGGAGTGAGTAGTGATTTCAAGGAGACATGACAGGGTTTTTTGAATGCTCCTAGCACTTGACCTCTCATTTCTTCTTATAACCATAACAGAGCATTGGGGAAGATTTTTGAGCCACTTTTGGAGATGTCTGGTGATTTCATGATCAGGTCAGCTTGTAGCCCACTGTTGCACTATCTTTATTTTGCGTGTTTTCAGGATCTGGCTTTTAGATTGAATCAACAGTTGGAGGAAGAAGGTGGAGTAGTAAAGGCTTTGAATTTATGTAGCAAAAGTAAATGAGCATTAATGTCAACTATCAGAGGGGTAGCCGTGTTAGTCTGGATCTGTAAAAGCAGCAAAGAATCCTGTGGCACCTTATAGACTAACAGACGTTTTGGAGCATGAGCTTTCGTGGGTGAATACCCACTTCGTCGGATGCATGTAGTGGAAATTTCCAGGGGCAGATATATATATATATGCAAGCAAGAAGCAAGCTAGAGATAATGAGGTTAGTTCAGTCAGGGAGGATGAGGCCCTGTTCTAGCAGTTGAGGTGTGAAAACCAAGGGAGGAGAAACTGGTTTTGTAGTTGGCAAGCCATTCACAGTCTTTGTTAAATCCTGAGCAGATGGTGTCAAATTTGCAGATGAACTGAAGCTCAGCAGTTTCTCTTTGAAGTCTGGTCCTGAAGTTCTTTTGCTGCAGGATGGCCACCTTAAGGTCTGCTATTGTGTGGTCAGGGAGGTTGAAGTGTTCTCCTACAGGTTTTTGTATATTGCCATTCCTAATATCTGATTTGTGTCCATTTATCCTTTTCCCGACGAAGTGGGTATTCACTCACGAAAGCTCATGCTCCAAAACGTCTGTTAGTCTATAAGGTGCCACAGGATTCTTTGCTGCTTGAGCATTAATGTTGGCCCATATGAAGAAAGGCCATGACTCCACACACTGAGCCCCCCTAGTGTTCCTTCTGGGGCAAAAATAATGTGTGAGAGCGACTTGAAGCAAGGAACATATATACACTAAAATGCATGAACCACACTCACTAATCACAGGCATTGGAGTGCCTTCTCCATGGTTCAGACTGCGGAGGACCAACAGTGTGTGAATGCCCCATGTTTTGAGACACAGAGGGTGTAAATGTTGTATCCTGTAGTTACCCCTTCTGTTTTACTATGGACTTCTGGTTACAGGGATATGCAACGATCCATCTGTAGGGACAGCCTATTGAACTGAACAGTTCTATACTCCTGGAGAAGGGATGAGATGGTAGTGGAGTAGTAAGGGGAATATCTTCCCAGGATATCAAGCTATCCAAAACAAAGTGCTTTAAAAATATTTATAGAAAAGAATCTGTGTTCTCAACATGTTACTGAAGCATTGAATTTCCCCCAAGGTAATGAATCTTTAATTGTCTAATTCTGAAATAGTGTAGAAATGCATCAATGATTTTGGAGCCTGCTAGTCACTGTATAGTATTTCTGAAAATAATTAAAAAGAAGGGGAGGCCTGACTGAGAGAGCCCAGTGTTACCATGAAACTCCAACAAGCCTCATGATGGATGAAAAGTGAGAAGGCCTGTCAAAGCATTGACAAGATAATAATGAAGAACAGCTGTGCTGAAGTGCATTATTCTTCCAAATGCCCTTTTAATTAATCAATATTCCTTAGATTGTCACTAGGTATTTCTAAATGATCATGCCTTGAAAATGACAGAAGCATCTTGAACTGTTTCCTTTATTTCTCTCCCTTTCACCCATACTTAGTTTGACCTATCTCTTCCTGTCTAAAGCATTTTTAGAGAAATGCTGTCTGGATTATGAAACTCAAGTAATCACCAGACACCGCCCTCGGTGGCTCACTTATTCCAAATGAAGCCTCTTAATCCTGTTATATTTTTGGGAAGCAACTGGAGGCTAAATACTGGAATGTATCTTAAAAATATCCTGAAAAGAAACGTTGCACCAGACTTTTGGCCTCATTTTGGCCCCCTTTGCCATGATCTGGTGATATAAAGGGACTGCAAAGTTAGTACATAATGGGGTTGTATCTGGGTGGTGTAAAATTGGCATAGCCGGCTCTCTGTTCCACCCTCTCCTGGCCCTGTCTGACATAAAGCGTGCCTGGATAGGGGTGGCTGGATCACTGCTCCTCTCTGGCTGTTCCTAGCCAGTGTAATGGCTCCTTGGACTGATCTGACCCTAAGCAGCCTTAGGTGATATAAAGCTATTTTTGCCCACCTGCCTTCTCAGGGCCTCTCTGAGTGCAGCTCAGCTGAATTGATCCCTTTATACAGTAAAGTGCTGTGCTAACCAGCACTTTGCCAACCAGCAAGCTCTAGAAACTGGCATTTCTGATTTCTATTAAAAGTCTGGTTGGTGCAGGACTGGCAGGCTCCCTACCTGGCTCCATGCTCCTCCAGGGAAGTGGCGACATGTTCCTGCTGCTCCTGGGTGGAGGAATGGCCACAGGCACTCCGTGTGCTGCTCCCACCCTGAGCGCTGCTCCGTGGCTCTCATTGGCCAGGAACTGCTGTCAATTGGTGCTTCAGGGGCGGCACCTGTAGGCAGAGGCAGTGCACAGAGCCGCCTGGCTGCACCTCCGCCTAGGAACAGCAGGGACATGTTGCCGCCCAGGGAGCCAACCGAGGTGAGTGCCACCCGGATCGGGCACAGTGAAACCCCTCCTGCGCCCCAACGGCCTGCCCCAAGCCCCCTCCTGCACCCAAACTCCCTCTCTCCGTTAGTAAGTACAACTCCTAGTTAACTGGAATTTTTAACTAACCGGCATCCCCCGTTCTCCCAACATGCCAGATAACAAAGCTTTTACGGTATTTTGTGTCCTCGTAAACAAATACGCGCCCTTCTTGTGCTGATCTTTTTGAAGAAAAACCAGCATGACTGTGATGGAGACTAATAGAGATTTGTCTCTTCTGGATGAATTATGAGGAAAATTCTTCAATGTGTAATATACGATACACAGCCATTTCTTCTTGGTTAGTCGGTGGGTATTTAGAACACTGGTGGAGTAACCCTGGTTCATCAGTCACTACATCTCAGCATCCAGGCCACCAGAGACTGATTCTGCACTCTCTACAACTTTTCACTGTCTCTGTAACCAGTTAGCTGCATGGTTGGTTCTAAATGTAGTTTATGTTCGCACACCATGGGGTTAAAACTTTTTAATAACCATGGCACTTAGAAGTGTTTGACCCCTGGCCTGTTACCAATTCAACGTTCTGTTTAAGTTGTATGGTTGGATCTCATAATTGAGTCTGTGTAGCAATTTGATTGGCTTTTCTTCCTCCCAGCTCTCTGTGCAGTAGGACAGCCTAAAGTGCATTTCCCCATGTGCCCTGGTGATTCTGTGTTCATGTTTTACAGGCACTCTGTTCCCTAATGAGTCCTGATGGAATAGCTACACAGGAATTCTCTACATTCATAGATACAAAAATGGCATGGATGTATACATGGTTGTGAAATTAGAAAAGCTGTTGCCCGGACACAGCCTGGCCTTCAATACTCATAACAATGGGGGAGGGATAGCTCAGTGATTTGAGCGTTGGCCTGCTAAACCCAGGATTGCGAGTTCAATCCTTGACAGGGCCATTTAGGAATTTGAGGCAAAAACCTGTCTGGGGATTGTTCCTCCTTTGAGCAGGGAGTTGGACTAGATGACCTCCTGAGGCCCCTTCCAACCCTATGATTCTATGAACTTGACTTTGATGGCTGGTAGAGACCCATCAGGATTAAAATGGTTGGGAGATGATTTCTTCAGACCAACAGTTTCACAGATAATGTGAGGTGGCATCTGCCATGAAGAGGGAGATGGGTAAGCTTGGACCTGGAGGAATCCCCTCAGGATCTCAATTTTGCTAGAATGGTGGCTGCTAGTTTTGGACTTGATGCTATTCTGACTATGGAAGCACTTCAAATCTCTGCTTCTGGTGCCTCTGCTGTTCTTCAGGAGAGGGTGTGGTAGCATTGGTAACTCTGCTCCCTTAATTTAGATGAAAATTAAGTTATAAATTAACCTTCTGTACTGCCTTGCCTTTTTTGCTTACTAACAGCCTTCATTAAAGTTTAACAAATCTTAAAAGAGAAAAAACCCTCTGTTCTGCTTCCTTCTGATTTTCTATCTGCTTCGTTAAGTTGGGACTCTCAGATAAATTGGCTGCTATAGGTCACTCAAAAGTCTCTGCTTCCAAAATTGCCAGTTAAAAGTGGTTGGGAGAGGGTAGATTTCTTGTCTAAGGAGGTGTATTTTTAAAACCTGAGCAACTGTAGTACAACCCAAAATCACAGTATAAGTTGACTGATGCAACTGATGTAGCTGTGAGGAAAGAAGCATGTAATGTTGTGTGTGTATTTGACTACATTATGCATTCATCAGTGAGTTAATAGGTAGACTGTATTAGACAGTATTAACAACATGAACATCCATAATCCTTCCTTTTGTGCTTTTAATTGGTTTTTACATTTCATTCTAGTAGCTGATGACAAACACTAATTATAATCGGAGGGGTAGCCGTGTTAGTCTGGATCTGTAAAAAGCAGCAAAGAGTCCTGTGACACCTTATAGATTAACAGAAGTCTGACGAAGTGGGTATTCACCCACAGAAGCTTATGCTCCAGTACTTCCGTTAGTCTATAAGGTGCCACAGGACTCTTTATCACTTTTTACTAATTATAATTAGTAGGTACTGTATTTCAAATCTATTGAAAACAGTGACATTACTTTCATTGAAGGAGAAGATGCTATAAAAACTTGTTAATTTAATCATACTACTTAGAAGTTTGAACATATAGAATGTACTGGTTTGCTTGCAACAGTCTAATTAGATGGGCTTTGTGTGGCTGTCACATACTTCGCAAATTGCATGCTGAAGTAAACAATGCATGAAAATAGATATAATAAAACTAATATAGGCCGGGTGGGGGGGGGGGAAATAGTACAATTACAGAATTTTTTTGGCTTAGAGCAACAGAAATGAGTCACGTAGTAACAGTGGCTAGGTAAGCCCAGTTCTCCGTCTCTAGGTCACAGGAGAGATGTGATTAGTCGACATAGCTGTAACAAATAGGGGGGAAAATTTGACAGCACTAGGATATATATGGCCAGTTCACTGGTGGTCTGTGGTTCTCACTGTACTAATTCACTGAATTTTTGCACTCTCAGTTGTGGAGTGTCATTTATAGGAATTTACTTTGCATCACACTCAGGATAAGCTTTGTGTAATCTTACTAATAGTATAACATTTTGCTTATGCTAATACCGCATACTGCTAACATAATGGAAAAGTGTAATTTTTCTCCCACTTATCTATCATACCATTCAGAGGTTACTCTTAAGAATTGTATGTCCATGTGTGCATGGTTTTGAAGCTGATTATTTTTACCAGATAATGTAGACAACAACATTAATTAGCTAGTTATCTATGGGTTCTGTGTTTTTGTAATCTTTGATGAGGATGGACTTCCTGCGATTTCCATATTATATTCCATTATAGAGAGTGCATACTGAGGTAGAGACAGAACAGCTCCCAAATTAATTTCTTTAGTAAACACCCTGTCAAACAAAAATGTTTATAATAGAGTTGTAACCTCTTTTAGTTGTTCTGCTACTGTTGCTCCCAGACCCAGTCTCTTCCTAGAGCTTTACTGCATTCACACTTCCTGTGTGTCTAGATACCCAGACTAAGGCTTCCAGTAGCCTTTTAAATGGCAGGTATTTTGGTCCCCAAATGTGCCAATTTAATGAGATTGCAAATCGTGCATAAAGTCATGGGTTTCTGGAAAAACTCTGTGGTGTCTACCTGACCCTAGGGCAACTCATTTGTTCTGACAGCCTGTGCTGTTAGTGATACAGAATTCCTAAACTTGCTTTCCCCAGAGATGGTAACTATAGTACTCTTCACTCTAGTCTCTATTAGGGTGTGGCTTCAAGTTCCTTCCAAATGCTGCAATGCCAAAATGCATCAGACTAAGTCCTTCTTATCCAGTGCTCCTATGCAGAGTCTTGGTCTTCACCATTATGGAATATGTGTAACAGGCTATGGTACTCTGACAGTTTAGACTGCTGATTGGTAGGCTTTCTGACTTGTCTTTTGGTCCCCTCTCATCTCATAACAGGACTTGGAACTAGACTGATGTTAGTCTGATTATTTCATTGCCACCCTCTCTCAGGTCCAGTTAATGATTTACTATGTCAGAATAATATTTTTTTCTGGGCCCTCATCTGAGATACTATTTGTTATGGAACTGGCAGATGTCTGTGGCAGACTGTTTCCCTTTTTCTTTTGGGCATACCACATATAACTTGAAGGTAAGGTGTGCTTGTTTATGGCTTGAGCTGGTGCAGGTATGTCTACTCAAGGAGGGGGGTGTAATTCCCATCTAGAAGTGTAGACATGCCCATGCTTGAGGCTAGCCCGTGCTGTAGGCTGTGCTGCCACGGCTATGCTATTGTTACTCAAGCCACCTTTGATCTAAAATAAATCAAAGCTACCTTGGGTACACTCACAGGTGCTGCAATCACACCTCTTGTTTGCAGTGTAGACATAGTGTAAGTGTACAAAATAGCTATCAAAAAAACCAGCAAAGAATCCTGTGGCACCTTATAGACTAACAGACGTTTTGGAGCATGAGCTTTCGTGGGTGAATACCCACTTCGTCAGATGCATGAAAGAATCCTGTGGCACCTTATAGACTAACAGACGTTTTGGAGCATGAGCTTTCGTGGGTGAATACCCACTTCGTCAGATGCATGAAAGAAACAGTATTTGAACTTTAGCATCTATAGAACAAGTACAGGCAGCTTCCTGAATACTTGCAGAGAGTTCCTCTAAAGAGCCTGGAGTAGAGCTGTCTCACATCACCATGCATTTACAGATGTATATAATTCCACCCTGTTTTCTTTATTATTTAATTCAATTTATAAGACACTTAATTGCAAACTGCAATACTAAATAAAAACCCACTCTGTGTCTTTCAAGAACCACCCATGCCCTCCATTAACTTGTCTTTGTTTTCCTCAGATACACATGGGCATTCTAATCCAGCATAATATACATTTCCGTACATATTGGTTTAGAATGTCTACTTCTGTTTCTGTGTGGAAAGATGCTTGTGTGTGTACAGAACTGATATTTGCTTTCATTTAGTTATTCAGGCTTCCTGATGGATAAGCTAAACCTCAAGATATTTTATTTTGAGATCAAGATTCTAGTCCCAAATCCCTGCATTGTCCAAGAAATACCGGGCCAAAATACTACTCCTTTGAAGAGAATAAGCATGTTTTTTCATATGACCATAGCTCTACACTTGTTCTGGTGGCTATTTTCAAGCATACATGGACGTGAAGTTTCTGTGATATTTAATCACAAAATTCCACTTTCAATGATAAGCCATTTAAACTTGGTTTTAGCAAGATTGCAGTCACATATGTTTACTCACTCACTGCATTTCCTTCATATTTTAATGCATTTTCACTAAAGTTTGTCTATTTTTCCTTTCCCTATGGAATGGTCCATAATTTACAAAACTGGTTGGCTTGATTTCCCACGTAACACTTATACATAAGATTGTATGCAGTATAGCTGTAGCCATGTTCCCATGTCCCAGGATATTAGTGACGAGGCAGGTGAGGTAATATCTTTGAAGAGCTGTGTGGGACTCGAAAGCTTATCTCTCACCAGCAGAAATTGGTCCAATAAAACACATTACCTCACATTACCTTATGTCTCTATACATAGGTTTGGCAGAATTAAATGTTTTTATAACAGATATTGATTTATTTTTATGCAATTCTTAGATTTTTTTTTTTAAATTAATAGATTCCACGGCCAGCAGGGTCCATTGTGATAATTTAGTCTGACCTCCTGTATAACACAGGCCACAGGCCTTCCGCAGGATAATTCCTAGAACAAATTTTTGGTTGCATGAAATCATGGGTGGTAAGCACTTTTTAAAGATATTTATCTATTTAAATTTCAACAATTATGGGAAATTATTAGGGAGTGTCATACAATAACTGTTTAATGACAGTAGATGTTGCGAGTCAAAAAGTTAAAGCTTTATAAGCGATAAAACACAAATTGTCAACGTCACATGTCAAAATATACAGAATAATTTTCCTCAGATCAAACTAAGTTCTTAAGCAGCATTTTTCTTACTTTACCTATTTGTAAATTTCAACTATCATTGATGGAAGTATTTCTTCATGGGGGGTGTGTGAGTGTGTGTGTGTGCATATAGTGAAATCAATGTTTACTGACATTTGCTGATAAAAATCTAATTCTTCCAAGCTAACTTATAACGATTGAGGAGAATGAGTGTTGGAGAGTGAAGAGGCTATTAAAAAGTAAGATATAGTAACTGTCATCTGTTGCTATCTAGGAAGGACTTAGAAGAGCAATACCATGCTTTTTATAGACTATGCTGAACAGTGATTTATACTCAGCAATTATCAGAGGGACTAGCTAAAACATTTTTTTTTTTAAATCAAGTATGTAGTTCAATATATTAAAAAAAAGTTTGAAATCTGTCACTGTGCAATACACCTCTACCCCGATATAACGCTGTCCTCGGGAGCCAAAAAATCTTACCGCGTTATATCGAACTTGTGGAGCGCTGCTTTACCGCTTTATAGCCGAATTCGTGTTATATCGGGTTGCGTTATGTCAGAGTAGAGGTGTAATTAAGTTATTTAAACAGCCCTGTGTGAGGCTTTTCAATCCTGTCCTGCAGTTACTGTCTTGAACAGTATGCCTGCTGAATGTGTTTTCATTGAAAATTACTATTGTATCTCAAAATGATCCTGAGACCAAGCTAAAGTAAGTTTATCTGAGTCATGGAACCCTAATTTCAGAATTCATTTCATTTGCCCAGAGTGTTTCCTTGGGATAGTTACACTGCCAATTACTGTTCTGAAACAATAGGTAAATATTCATGTCTTTCTCTATACAGCGAGCTGTGCTCACGTACTCTAGTGCAAATCAGGAATAATGCTACTGAGATCAGTGGTGTTATTCCTAATTTACAACAGTGTAAATTAGACTAGAAATTGACCCACTATGTCGAAAGAAATTGTAACATACCAAGAATTACACACCTATTCAAAGAAATTCTTTCTATTATTGAGTTAAATAGTTAGTAGACCATCAATTTAAGACAACTTCATTAAATTACAAAAAGGACCTTCTTAGTAACTCTAGAAAGCATATTCAGCCATGATATCAACAATGATAACCAGTTGCTAGGTACCAGTTCTTGACAAGAATACCCCGTGGGATAATCCATAATAATAAACCTAGTTATGGCTTGAGGGGTTTGTTGTTGTGTTTTTTGTAGTGAGAGGACGCACAGGTTGGGTAGCTCCTTAATTCAAAGTGAAGCACTCCATATGTTCCTTAGGTCCTCATGAGTGAAAAGAAAAACGCAATGAAAGTCTGCTTGCTGAGACAAACGAATATCCTTTTACTCCAAAGAAAACAAACTAAATGTATTATGTGAATTCGTAGGATAAAAACCTCCAAATCTAGGAAAGGTCAGTTTTGCCCTCTATCAATGCCAACAACCTTTACTAGTATAGTACAGTTTTGTCACCATTTTATAAACATTGGTGCTGAGGATATGATTTTAGTGGTGGACCAGAATGGATGTTATAAAACCACATCACAACCACTCCTCTTTCCATCAACACAGTGTACGGAAGTGCAATAGAAAAATAAACTCATGTGTTTGTGATTAGATAGAAATCTATGTATGAAGATATTCTACAAAATTGTAAGTGGTTGATCTTTTCTGAAGGTTTTCTGGTCACAAAAGAGATTGAAATTAAAAAACTACATTGGTGCTAGCTCAAGAATTGATTTCAATCAACTAAATGGGGGCTAATCATTATGGGGGCTAATTTAGCTAACAAGAAGTCCAGGAAAAAGTACTTGCGCATCGTGATAGTTCTGAAGATGTCATTCCAGTGTGCAGAGGCGGTCAAAAAAAGCAAACAGGATGTAGGAATCATTAAAAAGGGATAGAGATAATCTTATTGCCCTTATATATAAATCCATGGTACCCCATGTGTCGGAATACTGTGTACAGATGTGGTCTGAATCAAACAGATATTCAGCACTAGAAAGGTTAGAAAAGGGGCAACTAAAATGATAGGGGGTTTGGAGAGGGCCATACGAGAAAGATAGAGCAGGCCTCTTCAGCTTGGAAAAGAAGGAGACTAAGGGGATAGATAAGGAAATATAAAATCATGAGTGATGTAAGAAAGTGGATAAGCGAAAGTTATTTATTTATTCCCCCATAATACAAGAAACGGGCCCAATTAAATTATATAAGCGGTTTAACAAGGCATAACAAGAAGTTCTTTTAGCAGCGCCATCAGTCACTTGTGAATCTTACCTGAGAGGTTCGAAGGCTAGGCCCTATAAAGTGTCTTAAAAGAGAACTGGATAAATTCATGGTGGTGAAGTCCATAAATGGCTATTAGCCAGGAAGGGTAAAGAATGGTGTCGCTAGTCCCTGTTCATCAGAGGATGGAGATGGAAGGCAGGAGAGAGATCACTTGATCATTGCCTGTTAGGTTCACTCCCTCTGGGGCACTTGGCATTGGCCACTGTCGGTAGACAGATCCTGGGCTAGATGGACCTTTGGTCTGACCCGGTACGGCCATTCTTATGTTCTTATGTAACAAATTGGAATCAGATGTAAAAGTTTGCTTGCTTCTCCACAACAGGGATAGGTGCCCTTTATATTGTTTAATAGGAACTCCTCTGCTGGTGCTGGATGCCCGGCCTCAAGAGAGCTACATCAGCTCTGCTAGGTTTGATGGCTAGCCATCGCAGTGAGGAAGGTTTGGTAAAAGTGAAAAGAAAGGGAGAGGATCCTCAGTGAGCTGGGGGGGGATTATGAAGTGCTTAGTAGTGTGCTGACCAACCAAGAAATACATTATACTGAGGTGTGTCACTAGTCACTGTCAAATACAGTATGTGACAATTTATTTACACAGTCTGATATGACAATTCCACACTGACTTCACAGTTCAGTGTGGCATTTCAGAGAAGTGTCCTCTTGCAGTTATGAAAACTCCTAGGGAGCAAAAGAGTTGGACTTTTTTTTTTTTTAACCAGTTCCAAGGAAACATATATGCACTGAAGTTCTTCCAACCCCTGATGGATAGGTTATAGACTGGATGAGGTGGTAGATTGGAATGAGCCTGTAAAAACTGTGATCCCCATTTCATGTTTGTACCCACCTTAAAGCCACAGAGCACACTTAATTTTCCCCCTGTTTTTAGGGACACCTAATAAGCTAATGTTTGGAACAGCCAGTGGAAGGAAACATCTAAAGGAGAAAGCTATGCCCTGCAGCTCCTGAAAGGCAACAGGTGGCTTACACAGTGGCTTCAGACTTCTCTCAAGCCATGGAATAGTAAAAGCAACATTATAACACAGTGTTCCTACTTAATAAACTATATATTTATAGCCAGTAAAAGGTGAAGGGAAAAGAAAAAATTAATGGGATGGGAGGGAAAGCACTTCCCACATGGAGTGTAGCTGCGGGAGGGGCTTGCCATCTTGGCTCAGTACATACTCGGGGCAGGTAGCTCCTCCTGGCACTCTCACTGCCATGGCTACACTCTCTGGTTTTTAGTTGGCTAACTTGATTAGAGCTAGTGTACTGCTATGACTGTCCTGCCGTTGCTACTCTATCTAGCTTTGATATATCTACATGTGCTTCAATCACACTTCCTGATTGTAGTAGGCACATCCTTAGTTTAGGGGTCTTGCCAGAACACAACAGTGAGATAAGGTTTATTTAGCCTAGGAAAGTGAATGGTGCTTTAAAATGTCTTAGGTAATGAGTTAATCAACATAAACACCACTTAGCACAAAGTCATTTCCAAAAAGGAGCTTGATGCTCCTTATCAAGCATGGAGAAGAGTTGTAGGTCTAGAAAATTGACCCCAATCAGTAACACATTTGAACGAGCTACTCATTTTTCCAATCTAGATCAGCTCCTAGTGGACATGGGTGCTGTAGCAGAGGGGTTCATATGCTCTAGCAGCGTCCTCTTGAGTCTGACCATACCATTAGTCTGTTCACTCCCTGATCTGTCTTCCAACAGCAATGAATGATAAACCAGTTTTTTCCCTGTTCTCTCTGAGGTCATTTGCTCCCCACAGTGGGCTAGTGTTGAAAGCTATGTCTATACCAGAAAGTTGTACTGCTTTAACTGTACCATCTAGTTAAAGTGGCACAGACCCCCTAGTGTGGAGTCTGTATAACGATGCTTATACCATTTCAGCCATTCCCACATGGCAATGGAAATATCAGTATTAGTATAAGTCAAGAACATAAGAACAGCTGTACCGGGTCAGACCAAAGGTCCATCTAGCCCAGGATCTATCTACCGACAGTGGCCAATGCCAGGTGCCCCAGAGGAAGTGGAGCTTACAGGCAACTGATCAAGTGAACTCTCCCTCTCTGCCATCCCACTCCATCCTCTGAATGAACAGGGACTAGCGACACATTATCTTTACCAGCCGGCTTCCTGGCTATAGCCAATTTATACTTCACCACCTAGAATTGATCCAGTTCCTTCTTAAATATTGTCATAGTCCCAGCCTTCAACAACCTGCCTCAGGTAAGAGAGTTCACAAGTGACTGTGCGCTGCGGAAGAAGAACTTCCTTTTATGTGTTTAAACCTGCTACCTATTAATTTAATTGGTGACACCAGTTCTTGTAATATGAATAAAATAATAACATTCCTTATCCTCATCTTTCTCCTAACAGCACTCATGATTTATATAACTTCCTATCAAGTTCTCCCCGTTAGTCTCTCTCTTTCCAAAAGCTGAAGAGGCCTAGCCTCTTTAACATTCCTCCGTATGGGACCCTCGATCCCAAACCCCTAATGCATTTTAGTTCCCTTTCTTTGAACCTTTTCTAGTGATAGAATATCTTTTTTGAGGTGAGGAGACCACATCTGGTACACAGTATTCGACACATGGGCGACATATAAAGGGCAATAAGTAATCTAAATCCCTTTTTAAATGATTTCCATAACATCCTGTTTGCTTTTCTGACACGGCCTTGCACACGCATGGACATCTTCAGAAGAACTATCCACGATTCGACGCCAAAGATCTTTCCTGACTCGTTGTAGCATATAGCCCCATCAATATTGTATGTATAGTTGGGGTATTTTTTCCAATTGCATCACTTCAACATTTATCCAATAATTAAAATTCATTAGCCATTTTTTGGTTTGCCCATCGCTAGTTTGTGAAAAATCTTTTGAAAGTTCTTCATAATCTGCTGGTTCTTAACTATCTCTTGAGGTAGTTTAGTACAGCAAACTTTGCCACCCTCACTGTTTACCCTTCTCCAGATCATTATGAAGAATTGAATAGAAATTTGGTCCTAGGACGACACCCTTGGGGAACAACAACTATTGTACCCTCCCAGCATTCTCTAGAACTTACCATTAATTCCTACCTCTATATGTT
This sequence comes from Chelonoidis abingdonii, assembly GCF_003597395.2. Lineage (NCBI taxonomy): Eukaryota > Metazoa > Chordata > Testudines > Testudinidae > Chelonoidis > Chelonoidis abingdonii. The sequence continues at coordinate 228,569,074 of NC_133769.1, forward strand.
CCTGTCTTCTTTAAACCACGTTCTCAGTGCATGAAAGGCCTTCCCTTATTTTCCCATGGCAGCTTAATTTACTAAAGAGCATGGATAGGGACCTTGGTCAAAAGGCTTTCTGGAAATCTAAGTACACTATTGGTCAACTTGGTTTTTAAAGCAGGCTTCCTAGCTTCTGATGTACTTCAAAAACATTTTGTATATACCTTTTGGAGTTTTGGCATAAGCCGTTTCTTCAAACTCCTCTTTGCGCTTTCTTATTACACTCTTTGCACTAAAGCTGCAGTGTTTCGTGCATCTTTTCTATTTTCCACTTTTACAGGAAGGTCTTTTTAATCTCTCAACCTTCTTTCTCAATGGTTGTGTAAGTCACCACGGTGCGCTCTAACCCTTTTAATAAAAACTGTGTTCTTAATTTAGGGTATACATTGAAGTTTGGCCTATTTAATGTGTCTTAAAAGGCCCATGCAACTTACGCAGGGATTTTTTCCACCTTTAGTCACTAGTAAACCATTTTTTAACTCTTTTATAACGAAACCCTCTCATTTTTGTAATCCCATCTTTTGAAAATTAAATGCCAACAATGTGGCTGTTGAGGTGTCTCCACCCACAAGGATGTGGGAATGCATTGTAATGGTCACTCACTGTCCGCAGTTCTGCTATAGTTACCTTCTTGGAACGAGCTCCTGCACTCCACCTCAGGAATTACAATCTAAGAGTTGCGTCTACTTCCTTGTAGGGCTTTCCCTGTAACCCAGCTGCTCCAAGAAGCAGTCCATTAAAAAATAACGTATGAGCAAAAATCTTATCCTCTGCATATTTCCGTCCTGAAAGTAGAAATGTTCCAATCCAAATGGGGATAATCTGAATCCCTCCAACTTATATTGGGGTTCCTTAATTTTTGATAGGCCTCGATCTAATTTCCCTAACATTTTTCATCCATCACTATACTGTCCTGGTCAGGGTAAGTTTGATTACTCCCTAATGTTATATTCTTATTAGAGCATGAAATTTCTATCCATAGAGATCTATGGAACTGTGGATTCGCTTAAGATTTTTACTTCATTTGAATCTACATTTTCTTTCACATATAGTGCCACTCCTCCCCCTGCACGACCTGTTCTGTCCTTCCGATATATTTTGTACCTCCCAGGAATGATTGTGTCCCATTGATTGTCTCTCAGTCCACCAGGTTTTCTGTGATGCCTATTATATCAATATCCTCCTTTATCACAAGGCACTCTAGTTCACCCATCTTATTATTTAGACTTCTAGCATTTGTGTACAAGCACTTTAAAAACTTGTCCCTGTTTATTTGTCTGCCCTTTTCTGATGTGTCCAGATTCTTTTTTATGTGAATGTTTATCATCTGATCCGGCCCTTACATTATCCTCTTCCATCCTCTGCTCCTGACTATAACCTGGAGATTCTCTATCATCAGACTCTCCCCTAAGAGAAGTCTGTGTCTGATCCACATGCTCCTCTGCAGCAGTCGGCTTTCCCCCATCTCCTAGTTTTAAAACTGCTCTGACAACCTTTTTAATGTTTAGTGCCAGCAGTCTGGTTCCACTTTGGTTTAGGTGGAGCCCATCTCTCCTGTATAGGCTCCCCCCATCCCAAAAAGTTTCCCCAGTTCCTAATGAATGTAAACCCCTCCTCTCTACATCATCGTCTCATCGCACGCATTGAGACTCTGAAGCTCTGCCTGCCCACCTCTCTGGCCCTGCGCGTGGAATCGGGAGCATTTCTGAGAATGCCACCATAGAGGTCCTGGATTTGAGTCTCTTCCCTAGCAGCCTGAATTTGGCTTCCAGGACATCTCTCCTACTCTTCCCTATGTCATTGGTACCTCAGGTACCACAACCACCAGCTCCTCCCCAGCACTACGCATAAAGTCTGTCTGATGCCTCGAGAGATCCGCAACCTTCGCACCAGGCAGGCAAGTCACCATATGGTTCTGTCTCCAGTCATCACAAACCCAGCTATCTATGTTTCTAATGATCGAATCTCCCATTACTGACACCTGCCTTTTCCTAGCAACTGGAGTTCCCTCCCCCGGAGAGGTAACTTCAGTGCAAGAGGCAACCCCAGCACCATCTGGAAGGAGGGTCCCAACTATGGGAACGTTTTCCTCTGTTCCCATTGACTTTTTTACATGTATAACTGATTCCACCCTAGGGGGTTGTGCCACATTTTACAAGACTGGTAGATGGAGGGAGCAGAACGGTATATGTTGTTGGTGTCCAGAAGAAAAGAGACTGGACATTCAAGTGTTAACAAAACGGGGTGTGGAAATCGCTAGCCTGAATTGGGACAGAGCAGAGCTTGTGGTGCACAGAGCAGAGCGCTTTTGTTGCCCGCAGCTGGGGAGGGTTTCTTCTGGTGGGCACAGACAAGGCTCCTTTCTGCTGTGAGAAGGTCGTAGCAAACCCCAGTGAACCCTGAAAAGTGTCACACCATCTCCACCACTTCCAAGGCCAAACTCAGCGATTGAATAAGCAGGTACAACTCCCATCAATGTAAATAGGTCTTGCACTCATTAAAGATATGATTGAGTTTGTTCCACAGTGAATATGTATGTTACAGTCATTTGCAAATCTATTGAATGCCTAATTGGTGTAAATTACACTACTTTGGCCACTTATACCTATCCTGTGACCAAATTTATAAGAATGGTTTCTGACCTCTATTTCTTAAAGAATGTTCCCTTAGCTCTCTGATATCATCAGCTGACTATATTTACGTAGTTAGTTCCTCCAGGCTTGACAATTTTTCCATCTCCTCCCCACCATTCTACATGTATGGGAATGACTTGTAATCTCTCTGAGAAGTAGTCCATTTGGAATGGCTGTGTTGAGTAAGTGGTAATGTCTGGCTGATAGCTGTCGTTGCAGAAGGGTAAGAAACAATAGCCCAAGCAGAAGAGAGACTGTAGCAGCCAGTGGCTTAGCTTTCTGTAAGATGCAGCTTTAATTTCTTCTCCTGCAGGTTGGGTAGTTATTAGAAAAGCTCCACCCTTCTAGGAAAGCAAAAGTTCAAGGGAAGCACAAAGCTAAAGCCAAAAGGTCTCCTCTCTCTTCCCCTGCCCTGGATTCTAAGGCTTCTCACTGTGTGCCCAACTGCCATATTGATATGGTAGAGAAGTGAAAGGAGCATCTGTCCTCCCTCTCTCAGAAGATCAAGGCCTTGGATCCCTGAGGAAGCAGGTGCCCAATTCTGTCCTCACATCAACTCTGCTGCTCTGCTCAAAGCCCCTTTTTTTCATCCCTCTTCAAATTTCTTGTCAATCGCATGGATTCAATTCCTCCTCAAACTGCCTGCCATCTAGGTCCTTCCATCGAGAGACTACAGCAGCTGCACTCTGCATTCATGCTTTCTCTCATCTGTATGTATGATGTGATTTAGTGGCCTTTATTATTGTTTGTCAATAGCAACCCTCTCTTTTCTCCATTATTCTCAGTTATCTCAGGATGACTGTTTGTGGCTAATTTCCAAGGGCCAAATATATCCTTCCTTCCAATTAATATTACTTTAGTACATGACTAGACCTATGGAATTCAATGGGACAACCTATGGATATGGGTTAGAGAACCGCTGTGCTGTGCTTCCAAGTTGTCCTACACTTGATCCATACCACAAAGGAGAGGATACTTCCTTCTGTTATGAGAGAGATTGCCCTCTACCATCAGAGATGCATGTATTTATATAAATCATTCCAGCCTTTTTTGTAGCGTGACTACTCTCTGTATTCTTGTTACTTTTTAATATATATTTTAAGTAGACAACTGTACTTTTAGGATAGAATGAATGTGTTCTAGCAGGAGGAAAACTGATCTCAACATGCAGAAGTTAGTCCAATAAAAGATATTACCTCACCTACTCATTTTCCCTGTTGTTCTGAGAGCTTCACAAATTGACATTTAGCAGAACGAAGGCCCAGTTCTTCAGCCACTTCACACACCATTATTTGAGGCTCCGTACTTAAGGTTGCATTTAAATTTTCACTATAAGCTTTTATTGACCTACATTCAGACAAAGGGATGAGCTTTTTTTCTGATTCTGGATAGCCCACATAGTTTTTGTTAAATGTGCAGTGTGATGGGGCAAGGCCAGATGGCTACAGTAAAGTACTGAGAAACAGGTATGTTAGCCCCAGGCTAAACAAATCCCTAGTACCTTGGTAACCAAATGGCAGTTGTTCCAGGTTAATCAAGGCAGCTGGGGCCAATTAAGATCTTTCTAGAAGGCAGTGGAGATAGCTACTTTAATTAGAACACCTGCAACCAATCAAGGCAGGCTAATCAGGGCACCTGAGTTTAGAAAGGAGCTCACTCCAGTCAGGCAGGGAGGAGCCAGAGGAGGAGGAGTGTGTGTGAGTAGCTGGGAGTGAGAGAGTATATTGCTGGAGGATTGAGGAGGACAAGCATTATCAGACACCAGGAGGAAGGTCCTGTGGTGAGGATAAAGAAGGTGTTTGGAGGAGGCCATGAGGAAGTAGCCCAGGAAGTTGTAGCTGTCATGCAGCTGTTACAGGAGGCACTATAGACAGCTGCGATCCACAGGGCCCTGGGCTGGAACCCGGAGTAGAGGGCGGGCCCGGGTTCCCCCTCAAACCTCTCAGCTCCTGATCAGACACAGGAGGAGCTGACCCAGACTGTGGGTTCCACAAGAGGGGAAGATCACTGAGGTGAGCAAATGTGCCAATAAGCGCAGGACCCACCAAGGTAGAGGAGGAACTTTGTCACAGCAGCTTTACCTACTACTCATTAAAAACCCATAATGAAACTTCAGGCTGAGTAGTGCAGGCAACTTTGTGGCTCCAGGAACCTTTATTTTTCTACTTACTAACTCTGAGCCAGTAGCATCAGTCAATGAATACTGTATTAAAGCAATTTCAACAGGGCAGAACAGTAACTCCAGGAGTTCCCTTATCCTTATTAAAGGACTTGGACTCTGTATGATCAAACAGCACTGTTGCACCATCCCTTCTGCCTATTTTCCATCCTCAACCCCCATCCTTAAATCCTCCCCTCTGTTCAGTCTGTACAAGGTTGTGGCAAGGTGCTATCCCAGAGCACGTCCCCCTCATGATATGGTATGGCCCTGTAAGCACACTGCCCTCAGTTCCCTCTTGCTTCTCAAAAATCACTTGTTCGCAGCCCAGAGCACATAAAGTAATATTTCACCTTGCTGGGGTCCAGTTTATTAAATCTTCATAAAAATCCAGTCTGCTTTGGCTCCTCAGACCCAAACCTTGCCCCCTGATTAAGAGATTCCATAGACTGCATTCCTGGGGCTGTGCACTGCTTCCCCCGTGGGTTAAGGGATTCCAAAGACCCCTTTTGTGGGGCAATGTAGTGGTTCAAACCTGCTTCCCCTAGGCCAGGTTCTAGGCCTGCTTTACAGAGACTCTCTCCCAGAGTCCACTAACTGCTGGGTTTTTATCCTATTCGGGAGATAGTTCCCTGATTAATACCTGCCTCCCATTCCTCAGCTTGTCTGCTGCTCTCTTAAGGGGCATGTTATGGAACAGGGTTGGCTGGGCCCGAGACCCACTACTTCTTAAAGGGGCCGGACTATCTTGTTACGAAGAGGTTACTGACATTGTCAAAGAAGCAATTAACAAGATCGTCCATGATCTTGTACTTCCCCCTCCCTAAATGCACTCTTGTGGTTCTAATGGCAGTGATTTCCATTCAGACTGGCATTGCACCAGTAGACAATGTCTCACTGAAGGACCTACAGAGTTTAGCCTTTCTTGAAACAAGTCTTATCCAAATGGCGGTGGTTATGCGTGTGCAACATTGACAGCACTTCTTGTGTGTGGACATGAGATCTGTGCTGGTGGACCATGAAATGGTTAGCACACGACATTTCTCTAGCGCAAGCAAGGCTTAAGTAGGTCCTCTTGTTTGAAGTTTAAAACAAAACACCTTTTGGGGGGGAGGGAAGATGCAACTTGTCTCAGAAGACTTTTTAAAACAAAAAATTTACCTTGCTGTGATATCCTTCGATGGTTATGCCAAGTTTCATACTGGTGTTGTAAGAGGGAGTGATGAATAAGTTTAAGATTGCAAAACGGGGGTGAGAAATTTCCATGTGACACATTACTTCAAAGGTAACATGCCAATCTCATTTGTAAACATTGAATAATTCTGGATCTTGACCTCCTTTTCCTTCTCCTCCTCCTCCTCAGTCTGAGATGTGTGGGTTTCTTCCTACAAATACTGAAGGCAGGTCTGACAGGCTCTGAGGTATGGCCACACCCCTTCTAGTCTTATGCCTCATTCTCTGCAAGTTTGGAGCAGGAGTGAGCAAGATCTTTCTTCCCACTCACTCTTCTCCCTTCAGAGACTGTAAAACATAAAGGGTGTGCTTCTGAACAGATCAACCCACTGGTATTCTGTCTGCCTGTTCCCCTTTCTCCAATGATGGCAGAGCAGACAGAGTGGAGCAAACTTAAGGACACAAGATGCTCCATCTGTAACTAGACCTCAGAAAGGACAGGGAGTTCAGCCATTTCTGCTCCCAGCCAGTGTGCCTTCCCTCTGCCTGGAGAGAGGGACTCAGATGCTAGAAGGGTTATTATTGCATTACTGCATTACTCCATGTCAGTCAAGACTTCTCTGAGATGCATCCTTGAAGGGTAAGTGTTCTCTACTCTTGTGACTCAGCAAACTGGGCTGTCCTCATTGATCAAGAGCTCTTCAGGGTTAAGTCCAAGACTTCCTATGAATCCCCTGGCCTACCTCCAAAGAGAAATGCTCCATGATCCCACACCAGTTCCTTATGTGAATAATTAGAAACCTTGCCAGTGACTCAGAAGCTTTTCTGACTACTTTATTTCCAAAGAAGATGAGCTCTTTTCCGGGATGTACTCTTGAATGTCAGTTATATATGGGATGATGACCATTAGGGGTTAGGGACGTCAGCTGTAGGCTGAGACGCAAAAGGGCATATTAGATTCGATTTATAAAAAAAACAAGTACGTTTTCTAGCCCCAGAGCCTCAGGGAATAGCCTGAATTGCAGCTGGTATGTGCAGAAAGAGGTGCAGATGAAATGTCTTGGACTGGAAGAGAAAGCAAGTGGGAAACAAATTTTCCGTTTTGACATATAAAAGAACTTTATTGTTTGTGGAACTGTATTTTTCCAAGGTGCTGAGCACCTGCAACTTCTGTTAATTTCTGGTTGGGGTTGTGGGTGCTCAGCACTTCTGAAAATCAGGGCTGTAACATCAATTTCTGTGCAACTGGCAGGTGGTTGCCAGCAATATTTATGAAAAGACCTTTAGGCCTATACTGTCAGACTGCAGAAGGAATAGTGTTAAATTCTAATCTCTGATTTACAAGTCTGGCAGCACACCCTGTTCACATGGAGTGTGATTTGAATAATGATGTGTCTACTCCTAATCTCATTAACCCTGATTTAATCCAGGACCTTATTGCATTAATGCTTGCTAATTTTAATAGGGCTGGTGATGCAAACAAACATTCCTCTAATTATATTTCTAGGAAGATATTTTCATGACACCCTTTTTTTTCTTTTTCTTTTTTTTTTAAGAGGGTAAAAACGCAACTTTTCTGAGAAGAGTCCTTAAAACACAGGGAACTGGATTTTGCCCTTGTCTGCATCTTCCAATCAATGGGATTTCAGTTTGTTTTATGTTTTGGTAGATACAGTGGACTTTCCTTTGTTGTCTTCATAATCAAAGGCTGTAGAGGCTTGGATTATTGGGTTAATAGAGTGACGTACATTTGAAGGCAGCTCTGTCAAGGAACAATAAGCTTTTACCAATATGTGTAATTTGTGGCATAAAAAGGCTTAGGCAAGGCTTTGTGCTCTGATATAAAAAAGAATCATGTGAGTAGAGATTGGGAATTTGTGTATATTTTTCTGGACTGGAGAGGGAAGTGAATGTTTGGGCTGTCACTGTGGTATTTTTTTAAAACAGTAGCTGAAATAAAAACTTCAGTATTTCAAAGTTGAAGTGTTTTTGTTTTGCATAGGGATTTTACTTTATTTTTTCCCCTCACCGAAGATCATTTGGGGAAGAAAAATCCTTTCACCGATTAAATAAATAAATTAAAAAATCTTTCCCATGATTCTAAACTGAGGACTCGAGACACTGAATGACTCCGTTAATGCTCTCATTAGAAAATCCTGCTGTAAAATCCTGGTGTGTGTGAGGATTCTGCAGAGAATTTGTGCTTCTTGTTGCTCACTGAACCTGCATGTGTCATAGGCAATGCTTTATGCTTTGTTTAATGCATTACACTTTACCATAATATCTGCAATTTCTTATTTCTAAGAGTGTTATTTTTCTAGATTAGTTTACCTACTTCATATTGTGTGGTTGTGAAAAAAGGGAGGAAGAACAATGCAGCCTTTTAAATTAATGATTTCAAGAAGCATCTTGCATATCAGCAAGAGAGCCTTTGCTATGCTCTCAGCAGAAATATTTATACTAGACTAAATATAAGAACTGGCTCTTTTGGCTGATCTTTGATACATACCTCAAAAAAGCAATATCTTGTGTGTGAAGGAAGCATCATTATACACCTATTCTTATAAACTCGTAATTCAGTTTTTCTCTGTATAAAGAACAATCTTGTACTTTCTAATTAGGTACTGGTGGTTTAACTCTTCTGGAGGAAAATGGGGCCTCCACTGCACAATTGTTTCTATGCAGGATTTTGAATAGAGATGCAGAAATAGCACAATGAGGTCTGTTTCCTTTCTTTCTGCTATGATAGGGCAGAGAGCTGGCTGGTCCAGGATGGAACTTTCAGTGCCCCTCCACAGCTATCACAATCAGGGCAGGGTGTATGTGGGGGTGTGGTTGCTGTCAGACCCAATGGGTCACTGAACCTGTATAGAGCCTTCTCTGTGTTGCTGTGATCATGGTGAGAGAGAGAGTACTTCGACTCAATGGCAGTTGAAAGCCTCACAATCTCTTCAGTGCCATGAAGGTTATGGGAGGGGGAGAGGCAGGGACTTCTCTACTGTTGATAAGCTATTTGGTGACAGGATAGCTGGTTACAATCAGCCTCCCCAAGATAATTCTTGCTGCAGCAAAGCTTGGTGCCGCTCCAGTGTCTCTGTGTTAAATGGAACAAATCCTTGGCTGAGGATTAAAAACTAGGAATGAGTACTGGAGGGAATATTTGCTGGGCACTAGCAGGCGACTCTGCTGTAGTGCAAAGTACATCACTCATTTTAGTTTCTACTTCATCTCCAGCCTACCCAAACCCTTTGCAATCTAACTGTTTGTGCCTTTGTAAGATGCTAGTTTCAGTCTCATGATTTTGCATTTCTGAAATGTTTCTATAAATCTACATCAAGACCAAACTTGTCTTCATTTTTAGTGCCTTTCATGGTCTATCCTTTTGCTGCCGATCATCTGTAATGCACTATGAGAAGTTGACTCCCACCTCTACTCTGCCAACAATGTCCACGTTCATCACCTATTTGTTAAATGAACAAAGAAGCACCTTTCTGCCTTTTTCCCATGTTGCCTCTTACACAAGGGAGGCTTTTCCTGTAAACATCCACAAACGTGGGTGGCAGGTATAATAGGCCAGGGAATGCTGTGCCTCCCCAAACAGCCTGGTGTGGCCCCGCCCACGCTATACCCCCAGTCTCCTTCCTGCGATTCCCGGCGCTCTTCCATGGCCCGGGCTGGGGCTGAGGCAGGCCAGCCTGCCACCAGGACTCGAGGTGGCTGGCGCCAGGGCCGCATTGCTCTCCCAGCACTCAGGGGCTGGGGGCGCTACTGCCACACCACGCAGTGCTCCAGGTCTGGGAGTTGCCCAGGTGGCCTAGGGGTGGGGCCATGGCGGGGGTGCTTTGGGCTCCTGAGGGGGAGGAGGGCAGAAGGGAAGGGGAGGGGCTAGGGAATAGCCTCCCCCAAAGGCTGGTTCACCGGCCACCCATGTCCACAGTATCCTCTGTCTCATCCCTCCTTAAAACTCACCTTTTCCATGATGCCTAGAAAAACTTGACAAGGGTTAGGCACCTGGTGTTTTGTGACCACTGCTTTCATCCTGACCAGTTTTGTGTCATTGTTTTGCTGTGTTTCCCCTGTTTATCTGTATTCATCTGTTGTGATTTTCTTCTTACATCTAGATTGTAAGGTCCTCAGGGCAGGACGTGTCATTTTATGTTATACAGTGCTAGCACTGTGGGACCCTGCTGTATGACTGGGACCCCCAAGTACTATCATAATAGAAATTAAGAATAATAATAAATAAAGGGACGTGAAACAGAATAGCAGAGCTGAACTTCCCCACTCCTTTGAATTGGGTGAGGATTGGCTCCAGAACTGCACCTTGTGACTTGGACTCATCTCTTTAGTTAAATACATACATTACACATTGTTTCTGGTTTTTTCCCCATTTGTTGTTGTACTTCTCATTTTGAGTCTTGACAGGGCACACTTTTTAAAGATCTTTAGCATGTATTTGAATGTCATAATCTATCTGTCTTGTAAAGTGGCTCATCAATGTCATATCCAGGCTCCCTCCAGAGAACCTAAATCTCAACAGGTAAATGGTCTGGGTGTCTTGTTTTTTTTTCCACCCTACTTCTTCTAAAGCAGTTGGAGATGTTTGTTTGTTTTGTTTGTTTTCTTCCTCTCTCTCTCTCTGTTGCTCCCCTCCTCCCCCCCTTCACCTTTCTTTTCTTCTTGGCTGTTTTTAGGTGCAGCTAATGATCTAAATTGAAGAAGTGCGTTGAGTAGTTTTCTCTGAACTGAAGGGTTGAGAGCTATGTTTATTGCCTGGAGCAGGAACCACGACTGAAAAGCAACACGCGTGTTGGGGGGAGTCTATCATGCTTCTATAAAATGGAGTTGAAGGGTTACTTAGGATCTGTGGAGTTTATTATTATATCTATGAAGTTTATTATTTTATTGTAAATATCTACAGTAATTTAGGTTTCTAAATATACAAGGCACTTTATGTACATAGAAACAAAGTTCCTATTCTGAAGAGCTTTATGATGAGACCAACGTATACAAGATGCAATACAACACAGCTGTTTCAGAAAAGGGGAAATATGGGGCTTATTGATATTGAGGGATTGCTTGAAGATGTGAGATTTAAGGAGACATAAAGCATTCAATAGGTGCAAAGCCGAGAGTGGGAAATCAAGAGAGCAAGAAGACGAAATGGAGAGGTAGGCAGAGTAAGATTTATGTAGAGCCTTGGAGAGGAAGGTAAGGTGCTTTAATTTGATGTAGAAACCGCCATTGGGGTTCAAACCTCGGCAGGATGTGACGTAGTCAGAGTGCTTCAGTACCTGGGTCCATGGGAAGGTTTGAGTAGGGAATGTTTAATACATGCAGGAGTCTACAGCAATGGTTCAGCAACCCTTATTCACTGTAAAATATGCCAGCTATTGGAGTTTATTTCCTCTTATTCTTTCATGCCAGCTGCCGTTTTATTCAATATGTAATCACTTTGACAGGAAGATCCAATACAGAAATGTCCTATACTTGCACTAAATCTAAATAGTTTATATTAATGTCTGACATGGATTTGTTCCAGAGGCCTATGCATTTCCACACAACTTATTACTGCTTCTCAAGTACTTAAGTAGTATGTACCTGTTTATTAAATAAAGAACTACAGTAAAATTCTTATTTAATGTTGTTTTAATTTGACAAAAAACAAGGTAGCTCAGGGTTAATCAGTCATTTTACCATTTACATAAGCAAACTCATTTATGCCAAGATATTGCAGTGATTATAGGTCAACGCATGATAGGTTATAAAATATTTATTAGGAGTAATGGAGTAAGTTATAGATGACAAACCTTCCAACTTTACGAAGGCCATAGTCGAACAACAGTTGTAGGGTTTCACACACATCTGTGCAATCAAGCAGACAGCGCTGTCAACAAATGATGGATGGGGTCCAGTATTTTCTTGAGTTCAAGCAGAAAGGGAGTTCCCTGTAAAAAGAAGCACCGTAGGGCACTGATCCTGCGCATGCTTAACTTTAAATGTTGTGAGCGTTCCCATCGAAAACAATGGAGCTACTCTCAGAAGGGAAGGTTCAGCGTGTGCATAATTCTTTGCAGGATTAGGGCCTCCATTAGGTGGAGATCATCTGAGCCACTGAAATAGTCTATGTGCTGGACTCTGAAAGCAACATGCACAAATCGGAGAGGTCAGTGAGATATTTAGAAGATTGTGGTTTAGAAATAAGTCAATAGCCAAAAAGGACTGCTGGAGTATGAAGTTACCTGCTGAAGTTTCGACTACTAAAAGTCCTAGGCTAGAGGAAACCAGGAGGCTGATAAGTTGTTGTATCCCCCTCCAGTGACTGGTGTACATAAGAGCCTACTGCTATTAGGACTAGCTAATGGAGTCCCTCCTTTATCTCTGTGCTTTTGGTGGCTGGTCCCTAGTTCTATCCCTTCTGACAATGCCTTGTGATTGGTTGTTATATGTATGTTTAATAATATAGAATAAATATAAAATTAGATAATTAAAGTTAGCTTAAGTTTGATTGAAGAAATATGTTGTAAAGAAAGGCCCTAACTAGCAAATAAAAGATAGGACTTGAGAATAAAGAGTTATAAGGCCAGAAGAAATGGAGTAGGGAGGATGTCTGGTTCAAGGAATAAATAATGAAATAAGGCATAGTTTCTAAAAAGAAGGCTTCTGACTGATAGGGGTGATTGCAGATGGTTTTAAATAAGGCAAAGTGAATTTGAATTAGAAGGCGCCACCCCACATACCGGTACTATATTCAGAATTAGGGCCCACGTGAACCCCAGTGCAGTGGGGAAACAGTTTGATCAGCAAGAAGGAGGGGAGAAGATAGGGTTTATTGCTAAGGCTGCGAGTTTCTCTGAAAATCACGGATTCTGTGACTTTCTGTAACTTCTGCAGCAGACAGTGTGCATGGCTCAGGAGCAGCTCAGGCAGCCCCTGTGGCAGTTGCACTGGCTGTTGCCCGCTGCTGGGGCAGTCTCGGGTCATCGCCCCCCAACCCCACCATTAGCAGAGTTTGGGTATGGGAGGGCACGGGTTGGGGCATGGGATGGGGTGAAGCGCTATGGGCGGCGCTTACCTGGGGGGCTCCCTGGAAGCGGCGACATCCCCTTCCCTCAGCTCCTAGGCAGAGGCATGGCCAGGCAGCTCTGCACGCTACCTCTGCTTGCAGGCACCGCCCCCACAGCTCCCATTTGCCAGGGTTCCCAGCCAATGGGAGCTGCGAAGCCTGTGCTCTGGGCAGAGGCAGCCCGCAGAGCTGTCTGGCCACACCTCCCCTAGGATCTGAGTGAGGGTGATGTTGCCACTTCTGGGGAGTCCCCCAGGTAAGCACTGCCCAGCGCCCACCTCACCCTGTCCTATGCCCCAACCCCTGCCCCCTCCCACACCCAAACTCTGCTGCTGCTGGGGTAGGGGGGAGAGGAGCATTGCAGAGCCAGGTAGGGAGCCTGCCGGCCCTGCTCATGCCCCTCCAGCACCAACGGGGGTCCTGGGCTGCCACCTGCCCCCCCTCCAGGCACCAGCATGGGTCCTAGGCCACGCGCCGCTTGCCCCCTCCCCAAGCACACGTGGTGTCCCCGGGCAGCCGCTCCCAAGTTTTAGTCAGGTGTATATAGTACAAGTCATGGACAGGTCATGAGCCATGAATTTTTGTTTACTGCCTGTGACTTTTACTAAAAATACCCGTAACTAAATTGTGGCCTTATTTATTGCTAATACCTGCCTGACTGAGTTGGAGCGGACCAATATGGTTCCAAGCACCCATGGTTTTGGCCCTTTTGTAAGTATCTTGATGAAATGTTTATAAATTTTTGTTGTTGTTTTGTATGTAGTAAATTGTATAATATTTAGGCTTTTAGGGGTGTTTAGAGCAATTGTATAAATACCATTTGGCCTTTGGATTTAATAAAGGAATTTTTGGTTAAATTAGTGTTGTGATAATACCATAAATAATAATAATCTCAACACGTAATAAAGGAGAAACAAAGTCCAGTTAATCTTGAATGATTTTGTGGAGAGTGGACAGCAGAGGCCAATGGGTTTCTGTATATCCCTGCTTTACTTCACCTTTATATCCTTGCCCTTGAGCCCTGCATGTCCCTTTTAAATGCAGCCATCATCTTTCCAACTGGTTAACGTTCTCATTGGTGCTAAAGCTGGTCTTCAGTTGACAGGGGTGTTGATGTTGACTAGTACAAGAGACTTGCAGCAGAAATACTGTGAAGTTTGATGTAAAAGATGTTTTAAATTGTAGACAACGGTTGAAGGAAATAACGATAGAAGTTGTCTCTTTTAAAATATGGACTATAGGTTTAGGAGTAACAGAGACAGCAGAAGCGTGTAGAAGCCTTGTAGTTACATTCTTCATATCAGAGGGGTTAAGATGTTTCCATTATCCTATTCTGATAATTAGAATGTGTTGTATGCAATCCCTCTAGGCTTCTGATTCTGTATGCTTATTCCTATTACCATATTTGGCTTCAAGCAATGTACAGACAGGCAGTAGGTTTTTGAGTTGTAAAATGTCTCATTACTTAAGTTGCCTCTCTTTTTTACTGTTTGGGATTTTTTGTTTGTTTTCAAAAGCTTTGTGACTGCATATAGACTAATTTGATTAACTCCCTTCCTCACAGAATATAAAGCATCAGTTTTCCTTTTTCAAGCCTTGGATAAATTATCTTGTTCTGTGACAATAATTTGCACATACATTTGCATAGCTTCCTACAGCTTTGAGAAATGAAAATGACCTACAGTCTGAAACCTTTCATCTTCGGATTAGCACAGAACAGCTTTTTGTATTGCAATGGTTGCTGTGGAAACCTTGCCGCAATTTACTCAATAGTTTTTAGTCCGTTTACACAGTGAGGATTGTAAATGCATTGTTGGAAGAATCTGTTGAGTAAGTTCTTGAAATGTTCATTTAATAAAAATGGCAGAAGTTCCCTGTAGTGAGGGTAAAATGGTAAACTAATAAAGTGAAGTAGTAGTATGAATAATCACAAAAATAGTACAGAACCCCCTCGCCCATTAGTGCTAGACTTTTTAAACATGCAATTTAAAAAATAATTAATACTGC
Source organism: Chelonoidis abingdonii (assembly GCF_003597395.2). Taxonomy (NCBI): domain Eukaryota; kingdom Metazoa; phylum Chordata; order Testudines; family Testudinidae; genus Chelonoidis; species Chelonoidis abingdonii. The sequence continues at coordinate 228,584,144 of NC_133769.1, forward strand.
TGAGGTGAGTTTAGAATTTTGTTTCTAATACCTCTGAGCATTTTTTCTCAAGGTCTTGATGGTGATGTACTTCTTTCCCCCCGACTAGTATTAGCTGTAACTATGGTGACAGAACTGATTTGAGCACGTCCTCTGCATTAGAGGAAATACTTTGATAGAGGGGACTATATGCAGACACAGTAGTTAGACTGTTGCCTTCAAGGGCAGTGAATGAGCAGATTCTGAAAGCAGAGTCATATATATATATATATAAATACAAATAGAAAAAAATTAGGTTTGCCAAAGGCTTTTTTTTCTTTGCAAATTAGCAACCCCCCTATTTAATACTGCTTGCAGAATTTGCTAATAATATGCAGACTAGATAAATGTTATCAGTATACAAGAAAACCTCAGAGTTAGGAACACCAGAGTTATGAACTGACCAGTCAACCACACACCTCATTTAGAACTGCAAGTACGCAATCAGGCAACAAGAAACTTAAAAAAAAAAATAAAAAATACAATACCATGTACAGCAAATACAGTACCATGTTAAATATAAACTACTAAGAAAAGGGAAAGTTTAAAAAAAAAATTTGATGAGGCAAGGAAACTGTTTCTGTACTTGTTTCATTTAAATTAAGATGATTAAAAACAGTGTTTTTCTTTTGCATGATAAAGTTTCAAAGCTGTATTAAGTCAATGTTCAGTTGTAAACTTTTGAAAGAACAACCATAACATTTTGTTCAGAGTTACAAACATTTCAGGGTATGAACAACCTCCATTCCCCAGGTGTTTGTACCTGAGGTTCTACTGTAATTAATAATTCTTGTAAGATTAAGAAAAGATGAAAGATTGCATTCAAGAAGGGTTTGGTTGGTTGGTTTTTTTGCCTAAATCCTCTTACATGTTGACACTCCTGTAAAATAGGATAGTCTTGAAGCTTTATATACTAACTTTTGTGTTTTTTATATGGGTAGGGTGACCATACAGCCCGTTTTGGCCAGGACAGTCCCTTTTTTAAGCTCTGTTCCAGCTGTCCTGACTTTTTGGAAAAAGGGCATTTGTCATGTGACAAATGTGCACTTTTGTCAAAAAAGTTGGTTGCGATGCAGAGGAACTTGCAGGGGGTGAGCAGAGATGCCAGCCCTGTGCAGGGGGGAAGCTGGGCTGCGGGCGGGGGGTGGGCTGGNAGGGGTAGAGAAGGGTTCCAGTGCGTGGGGGGCTGGCAGGGTTCCAGTGACCAGCAACAGCCTCGAGCAGGGGCTGACAGGGTTTGAGTGATCAGTGACAGTCGGGGGGGAGGGGGGTGCTCAGGCGAGCAGCTGGGGCCAGCCTTACATAGAGGGGGCCTCAGGCCAGCCCTGCGTGGTTTCCTGTTTTCCCTTTGGGAAATATAGTCACCCTATGGGAGTGGTAGCCCACTATAATGAAGGTGGAGATTAACTTGCTGTTTAACAGCCAATTTCTCAGTGTTCTAAAATCCACGGGTTTACTGGTGGTATCTTGAAAATTGCTTTGACTCATGGAGGTCTGGGATAGGATTAAGGGTTCAAATTTGGGAGTCATTCAGGCAAGGGATTTCTTAGTTGAAGACCCCTTTAAATTGTCAACAAAAAGTTATCATTCACGTAATTATTTTAGCACACACCTCACACCTGCAGTTCAGACTATGGCTCGGATTTGCCTCATACCAATATCACCCTCTAAGTTTTTATCCTGAATGCACTGCCTCTTTGGTGAAGCAATATTTTAAAAGTTATTTAGGATAAAAATGAATCTCCAGTGTGACTTGAGCCAAACTGTTGCACCAGAGAAAGTCATTTGTACATGCTCAGTTTGACTGGAGCTTTGTTGTAAGCCAGGGTGTTTGCAGCCAGCCTGACATCAGAGTAACTGGGTGACTCAAGATGATATGGTGAGTATGAATGAGTCCTGCTCTCCACAGCTTGCTGAGAATGTGTGTTGTGGACATTACTCCCTGCTGACTTTCTAAAGGGGCTTTTTTGGAAGCTTTGCCCTGAGATTAAGCTGCTGTTTTAAGAGCTGATAGTTCAAGTGCTCTAAACCCCATATGCATACGCCAGGTTGTTTTGAAAAGTGCTGTGCCTCATCGGTGCCTAGGGTAGAGTTTTGTGTGCTAGTTTGGGGTCATTTGGTTCATGTGTTCCTTAGATCAGCAAATCTCAGACTGTGGGCTGGAACCCCAAAGTAAGGTCGTGACCCTGTTTTAATGGTGTCACCAGGCCTAGCTTAGACTTGCTGGGGCCCAGGGCCGAAGTCATTGTCCCACCATGGAGGGCCGATGCCTGAGGGCCCACTGCCTGGGGCTGAAGCCCTTGGGCTTTGTCCCCCACTGCCACCCGGGGTGATGGGGCTCAGGCGGGCTCAGGCTTCGGTCCTCCCTCCTGGGATCATGTAGTAATTTTGCTGTCAAAAGGGGGTTGCGGTGCAAGGAAGTTGGAGAACCACTGCCTTAAATAAAGCTGCCCACCAATATGGACTGTTTCTAATGTTCAAATTGCTCTAAATCCTACATGCATAGGGAGATTGTCTTGAAAATTATGTCCCACTGGGGACTGAGTTAGAATTTTTGGTGAAAATATGGAGTCATTTGGTTAAAGAGATCCAAAGATACAGCCCCACTAAAATGAGCTGCTCATTACATTTTCAGATTTTAGATATTTTCCCAGCTCTGGCCCCAAAAATTTGTAACACTGACTCGTATGAAATGTATAGCATGAACTGCCATTGTGATTAGCTATTGAGTGGTACCAACGACTGGTTTAGAAATACTACAAAAGCTATTTCACTCTGAAAGCTTTTGCACCTCTACTTACAGACAACTGACATCTGAGATTTCATTTCTTCAGAAACTCCTTAGCGATGGACACTCATTGAGTAATGTACTTACATAATAGCTTAAAGGAACAAGTGGTGTCCTTTCTACACAAGGGCTATGAGTTTGAAGCCTCTCCTTTTGGAGTTCTACATTCTATGCATGTTCTCTCAGCATGGCTTTTCCTCATCTGGGGCACCATGGGGCTCCTTGCAAAAGTGTGAGTGGGGTGTGCACTTTTGAAAAAAGTTCAGGACTCCAAAAATGCAGCTCAGTGGCATCTACCCATCTTCCCCAGTCCTGCCGAGGGACAGTTTGATGGGCAGCACTCTGTCAGCCTGGATGCTGGTAGACCCGGGATAGTATGGAAAGGGCTAGTTGCCATGTTGAAATGGTACTAGGTAGGCCAGTGCAAGAGACCCAGACAGGAGAAATTGATTCTCTTGGAATAGGCTCGCTGAACTCCTGTGGAGTGTTCCCAAGCATGATGGACCAGGTCTGCATCCTAACATTTAATGCATGGTCCAGTATTTTGAAGTTATAATATGGTAAAGTATCTGGTCTTGTCCAGCTCTTCCTCTTCCCACCAGAAAACCTCACTGTGAAGGATACTTCCTCAAGAAACCATACTTTCTGGATTACAATGGATTTCTTGGTTTCTTTGCCTCCCACATCTTAAACTCTTCTGTTCCTGAAGTTTACAAGGTGCACACAGGGAGCTCTTCAAAGACAGCAAGGGAGTTAGGCACCTGGCTGCCATTGACCCTCATTGAGAGGTTGTGTCTAACTTCCCTTGCTGTCTTTGAAAACCTCTTCTTAGGCCACAGTGATGGGTACCAGTATAAATTTAAGATAGCTAGAATGCCAGAAATGGTCCCTTGCGCTCCACTAGGAAAGATATGTTAAAAGTGGGGTTTACTGTTTTAAAAACGGAAGATTTCTCCATTCCTAGACGTGCCATTCCTTCTCATCCACAGGCTCGTGCTCTATGCCTTATGCTGAAGAGTGATCTTTGGGATGAGCGTGTGGTGTGCAGATATGATTCTAAATGTTATGGTTTGAGCGATGGTGTAGCTAGTTCCTGGCTTTTGGAACAGTTGCAATTGTCTCATAGCTCAATGATCCAGGACAGACATTTTCAATGCACTCTTCATTATGAGTCAGAGTAGACTATAATAACCACGCAAACTAGAACTTCTTGGCCAGAGTTTGATGCCTTTGTCTGCATTATTTTATCGCAAGCATCAATGCAATTATTTGAGACAGACTTCCAAGTCCTAGGGTAAGAGCCTCATCCCCACTCCAGTCCTCTTACACCAGATAAAAGAGCTGGAGCGGCATACAGGGGGGTCCTACAACCCTAGTTTCAGCAGGGGGAGAATTTCCTTAGGGCTTGGCTACACTGGAGAGTTGCATCGCTGGTGGTGGGTTTACAGCGCTGCAACTTAGTAACCGTCCACACCTGCAAGGCATATCCAGCACTGCAACTCCCTGGCTGCTGGCTGTACACCTGGTCTGCTTGGGGTATAACGATTGCAGTGCTGGTGATGCAGTGTTGCTCGTCAAGTGTGGCTACCAAAAGCGCTGTAATTGGCCTCCAGGGTATTAGGAGGTATCCCAGAATACCTGTTCAGCCTCTCTGCTCATCAGTTCGCACTCTACTGCCCTGGCCTCAGGTGACCCTCCCTTTAAATGCCCCGGGAATTTTAAAAATCCCCTTCCTGTTTGCTCAGTCAGGTGTGAAGTGCAATCAATCAGTGACCATGCCTCCATGCTCCAAACAAGCCCCATGGAGCAATGGTGAGTTGATGGACCTCATCAGTCTTTGGGAGGAAGAAGCTGTGCAGTCACAGCTGCGCTCCAGCCATAGGAATTACGATACCTATGGGCAGATATCAAAGGCCATGGAAAGGGGCCATGACCAGGACGCGGTGCAGTGCGGGGTTAAAGTAAAGGAGCTGCGGAGTGCCTATTGCAAAGCCTGTGAGGGAAAGCACTGCTCAGGTGCTGCCCCCACGACCTGCCATTTTTACAAGGAGCTGGACGCGATACCTAGGGGTGACCCCACTGCCAATCTGAGGACCACGATGGACAGTTCAGAACAGGGAGAGGAGAGGGAGGTGGAGGTGGGGAGGAAACCAAGAGTGAGGGTACTGGGGTTGGGGGAAACACCCCGGAGTCCCAGGAGGCATGCAGCCAGGAGCTCTTCTCAAGCCAGGAGGAAGGTAGCCAGTCGCAGCAGCCGGTACTTGGTGAAGGACAAGCAGAGGAGCGAGTTCCCGGTAAGCGGCTTTTATTTTCAGGATGGAAATTTTTCAGGAGAGGAGGGAGGGTTAGGGCTGCATGCATGCATGCCTAGATGTGGAATAGCCCATTGATGTGGTCTATCACGTCGCGGTAATCGGCCTCGGTAATCTCTTCAAAAGTTTCAGCCAGAGCGTGGGCAATGCACTTGCGCAAGTTTATAGGGAGAGCCACTGTGGTCCTTGTCTCAGTCAGGCTAACGCGTCCGCGCCACTGTGCCGCGAGGGGTGGGGGGACCATTGCTGTACACAGGCAAGCTGCATAGGGACCAGGGCAGAATCCGCATTGCTGAAGAAGACCCTCCCGCTCTTCCCAGGTAACCCGCAGCAGCGAGATATCTTGCAGGATTAACTCCTGTGTAAAATGTAGAGATAGTGTTCAGTGCAGTTCTCCCCACGCTGCTCTCTGCCTTCCCCAATGCACAGAAACCCCAGTGCAGCCCTGACCCAAGCAGTTCCCCTTGCCAGGTGAGCCGCAGCAGTGAGAGCACTCATTTCCTATTACTCACCATGTCTTCGCTGCTGTGGCCTCTCTGTGCTGTGCTTGCTATGTGTAAAGTATGTGACAATGAGACTAAAAACTCCTTCACTGTGATTATACACAATGCAGCCTCTGTAATAAATGTTTCCATTTTTGTTTTGTTTTTAATGACAGTGTCCTTGACTAGTACTAGTAACATACCGGCCCTATCACAGACTGCTGAAAAGCTACAAAACCTGAGGAGGAAACCAAGAAAAAGCAAAGAAGATTTGGTGAAAGCAGTTATGAATCAGTCTGCCAGAGAGAGCAAGAGGCTTCAGGACTAGAGAGAAAAGATTCAGCAGTGGAGGGAAACACAAAGCAGGAGAAAGGAACTGGCTAAGAAGAAAAGCACTAAGCAGCTGATAAGCCTCCTGGCGCGCCATATGGACAGTATCCAGTCACTCGTAGCCATGCAGGCAGAGCACTACCGTGCTGCCCCCCCCCCCGTCCCAAAGCTCTCTCCCTTGTGCCCCAATGTCAGCTCAAAACCCCCTTCTCCAGCATCCAGGTTCTTACCACCACCAGCTGCCCCCAACACCTGTACGTTCACCTACCAGCCCTGAGAACTACGACCCTTACCCTCTGCACTCAACCCCCGTCACCCTGCAGCATTTTCATCCTGAAGTGCAGCAGTCATTGCACAGCACTCCAGGCAGGACATATTCAAACCTCTGACTGTACAGTTCACCACCGTACCCTCCTGCCCTTTTACTTACTTCCTTTTCAATAAATGATTTCTTGGCTTTTAAAACAGTTTTTATTATTGCAGAAAGTGAAAGATACCGTACCCCGAGGAAAAAACAGGCACTGCAAATCATTGTAACCATTGCACTTCACTCCCATGCAAGGTACCAAACATTACTGTTGGCTTTCAGCCTCAAATTCCTCCCTCAGGGCATCCCTAATCCTTGTAGCACTGTGCTGGGCCTCTCTAGTAGGCTGTGCAAATTCAGCTGTGCAAATTCTGGCTGTGCAAATTCACAGTTAGGGAAACCCATTTGTGCAAACCCATCCAGAATGCCCTGCACATTCCCCAGAGTCACGGTTCTTCTTAGCAGGATGCGATTAATGGCCCTGCAAACTTGCATCAACATGATTTCAACGGTCAACTTCCCCACTCCAAACTGGTTCCCGACCGATTGGTAGCTGTCTGGAGTTGCCAGCTTCCAGATTGCAATAGCCACCCGCTTCTCCACTGCAGGGCAGCTCTCAATCTCGTGTCCTTGCGCCACAGGGTGGGCGCGAGCTCCTCACACAGTCCCATGAAAGTGGCTTTTCTCATCCGAAAGTTCTGCAGCCACTGCTCGTCATCCCAGACTTCCATGACGATGTGATCCCACTACTCAGTGCTTATTTCCCGAGCCCAAAAGCGGTGTTCCACGGTGCTGAGCATATCTGTTACTGCCACAAGCAATTTAGTGTCACATGCATCAAGCGACTCGATATCATTGTCGGACTCCTCACTGTCACTTTGGAGCTGAAGGAATAGCTCAACTGCCAACGTGATGTGCTGGCGACACTCATCAGCAAAGTCCTCAGCAGCTCGAGCTCCATTTCCCACAGAAATCGCGCTGCACACGATGGCGCCAAACGTGGACGGAAAAACAGTGACTGATGGGATGTGAAGAGTTGCACCACGGGGCGTTGGGACAGGAAGCGGAATGACCCACACCCTTCCGTCCCTTTCCCACAACCCACGGTGCCAAAATGGGATGAGGTGCTCTGTGGGGTAGCTGTCCACAATACACCACTCCCAACAGCGCTGCAAATGCTGCAAATGTGGCCACACTGCAGCGCTAGTAGCTGTCAGTGTGGCCACACGGCAGTGCTGTCCCTACACAGCTGTACAAAGACAGCTGTAACTCCCAGCGCTGCACAACTCCAAGAGTAGCCAAGCCCTTAGTGTTGACATTGTGGAGGACAGCTGTAAGGCTGCTGTCTGAGGACTTCTCATAAGCCCTGACAGAGGGGACAGGACTGAGGGAAGAAGCAGCATGTTAGGGTTGAAACAGGAGTGCTTCATGGTTTTCGGGAAGCAATGCAGCCCATTAAGGTTGTCATAATTTACAAAGGCCCTTAGGTCTGTCTGTTATGCCAAGAACTGATCCAACCCCTGGATGGAGCAGCCCAGGATAAAGAGGATGCATAGGTGGCTCAAAGTCACCATAGCCTCCCTGCTCCTAGGCTGCATGTTCTGTGCTGAGTCTCTTAGATGTGCAGAGAGAATCTCAGCCCAATGTATTTCTAAATTTTGGGCCTTACTTTTAAGGCCTTTTTGGTAAGTTTTTAAAAGGAATTGTCTTGTACCTTCACTGTTCTCCAGTTCCATTTTAGAGATTTTCCTACATGTTCTGTATTCAGTCTCTGGGTAATCTGCAACTCCATCCAAGCAGGACTGGGACTCTAATTTCATGTTGTTGTTTGCATATAGTATGTAAAAAAGGCTTGAGGAGTAGAAATAACTTGGGATGCTGAACCAAGTCCACTGAGGTGAGGAGGAGAGAAAGCAAACTAGAAAGCCAGTGTGGGTCTCTTGTCTAGGTTAATGAAAAAGAATAGAGTGAAAGAAAGAGTGGGCTGATACATTATAGTTACGAAAGAACTTAAGAAACATTTAATTTCACCAAGGTCTGCAAGGTTAGATCTGGTATGGCCAATGTTGACCATTCGAGATGGATTTGAACAGAAATAGAAAGACTGGACAGTTGGCACAACTACCAGGAACCAGAGAGATGAGGTTGCAAACTGTGGCCTCAATTCTGCAGATTTATGTGCATAACTTTGAGTTCAGTAGCATCGATCATGTGCTTAAAGGTTAAGCATCTGCATCAGATTCTCAAGATCAAGGCCTTAGGGCGGGGGAAATTCAAGGGTTATTTTATGGCACTCAAGGTCATAAAGCAGATTGCCAGACAACAAGAAGGATCACTAGTCTGATGAAATTTGAAGTGCAAGCTGGCAGGTTGGTATGGTAGTTGATAAGGGAAAAGCCTCTTAGGAGGGTTAATGAAGATTTGCTCTAGGAAGCTAGAGAATGATTGATTTTCTTCTGGAAAGTGTCTGAAATGGATGTAATCTGGAAGCATTCAACTTTCAGAATAAAAGACTTCTTTCTCTTATATTCTGGACATCTTTGCTGGAGTCCTTAGAATCACAGACTCAAGAGGTAGTGAATATATTATTGGTATGAGACATGAAAATGCATTTTTATTCATGTGATGCCAAGAAAACAGTTTTAAAAAATATATGTATAATGTGTGAGAGAATGCCATTCATCTCTTCCATAGTCCCTTTTTCATTAGTTTGATTCAGTAAAACTTTATGGAGATGCCCTATCAGCTATGATATCTGTTGTCTTCTGGAGAGCTCCACAAGCATTCAAGGATTCGGAAACAGCTGTGGCTTACCCTAACGTGGTTAATCAAGACCAGCCTCTTGTGGTACAGGACCCTGCATAAGTCAGAATTTGGTTCCCCCTGAAATAAATAGGAGTTTGAGGGTGAGACAACTACCCCAATCTTAATTAGCTTTGGAGTGGTAGCTATTAAAATCTATAGATAGTGGAGTGGGATGGGGCGGAGTATTAGACAAAGGCTACATGAACAATGAAGGGGAGAAGAGCACTGCCCATGAGGTCCAGGGGAAATGCTGGTGAGAGTTCCAGCCCCCACTCCAGCCTACAGGTGATGGGCATCAGGATGCCACCATCCTTGATCTCTGGAAGTGGGATGGCCTGCATCTTTGTCAGCCCCTGGGTAGGAGACGTTTGATAAGTTTGTTGCCTCCCCAGACTTTTATGGAAAGCTCCTAACTCCTTCCCACCTGGATCTGATAGTTGGCCCAGCCCATCAAGATCAGCTAGGTGTGTGTTTGAGGGGTAGGTAGCTAATCTGGTGAGGTAGAGCCCAGTGACCCTTAAAATCCAGCTTGTGGCACACTCTTTCCTCCAGCTCCCTGTGCTTTGTAAATTGAACAGTGGTGCTTTTTGGGAAAGCTATAAACTGGAGCAGAAGCACTAGGGTTGTCTCTACAGACTCTGGAAGGCTGCACTTCGCTCATTCACATCAGAAGGCTTGCTTTTTTAGAGCTGTGAATTTAATTTTTTGTATTGAAAAATCATATTCTGCAGAAATTGCTGGCTTATTACTTTTCCCATGAGCCGCATTCAACAAGGAAAAAGTGTCCTATTTGCCACTGGTAACTGTAGAAGTTAATTTTCTGGCTCTTGTTAGTTGAACATTGAGTTTCATATTGACATGAGGTTTTGAAAAATCCGCTTGGCAATGTGCATAGGAAACTACCTCTGGCAATAAGGCAGGATCTCTGAGGTAATGCTTGAAGAAGACTAAAATTTTGACATACTAGCTCCTTCCACTTAAATTGTCAGTATCCATTTGATATTCCGGCAAACAGTCTGTCATCTAGAGTAGCAAACTGAGTTTGGGAACTCCAGACGTACAATGAACAAGTTCATTCTTTCCTTCCATTTTAAGATATTAAAAATATACTCTTGTAACAATCCATGTACTAGACTAGTCTATTTTTAAAAAGTATTGTTACCCTTTTAAATGCATGCATCATTTTTAGCGTATACTTTCTGGATCATGTATACTAAGCATAGGGATATGATGCTATGCACTGCTTGGGAAGCTCAGTCACAGACATGTTCACTCCTTAAGGGTGCAGCTTTATACAACTTCCAATTTCTGACATCTGTGCATTAATTGCATTCTACGTTCATGCATTTTGGAGACGTGGCAGACAGCTCAGGTTCATACAAATAATGATAATACAATGCTTGGTTAAGTAGTACTGTGTGGGTGGCTACATTTAATAAAGACCTTTAGAAAAATATCAAGAGGATTCACAATATTACTGCTGAGACATTTCAGGGTCTGAAATTGTAGAAATAAAATGTAAGTTTAGATGTTTGTTAGAATTTAGAACAAAAATGTTAAAGATGAGTGAGTCAGAGAGTGGGGCTCTAGCCTGGAATTTAGGAGACCCAGGTTCAATTTTCTACTCCATTACAGACTTCCTGGTTGACTTCAGAGGGATGTTGTGAAGATTGTTAAAGATGATGTGGTGTTCAGATATTACAGTGATGAGGCCAAATAAGAACTGAGAGTAGGTTGTATTTTAAGATCTGCATGAAAGGTTTGTGGAATGGTGATCCTGCATATGTTCTGTAAATATTTGTTTAATGAGAATTAACTGTGAACTATTGGGAAAACCTTTCCCTTTGGCTCAGTGATGAGGGAGGGAGCGAGCGGTACGATGAAAGTTCACTCCACTGTTTTTTCCCCGTCTACTGCTAAAGAGACAGTCTCTTAAAAGGTAGTCAGTTGCAAAATATGTTATCAGTAGTAGCTGATACATGCCCTGGGTGCCCCTTACAATATTTATAGCGCTAGTCAGAGTCTCCTATTTAAAAAAAAAATTTTCATACCCCCTGTTGTTTCTGTAGGCATTTCAACACAACAACATGACAAACTGACTTAACTGCCTTTACAAGGGTAACCATGTAGCTGACTCTGTGCTACATTGTCAAATGCACAAGTATTCAAGTTAGAACAATGGTGAAAAATATTTTTCTGTAATCGTTCTGCTATAGTAATTATAGGTGTTGCTGGTAAAATAGAAGGCAGACATTTTACAGACAAAAATGTGATTAAATTGGTGAGATTAACCCTTTTAAAACACTGATTGGGGAAAATTTTGATAATCTATTAGCTTGAATATTGCTTGATTTTCATTATGGCATTATCACGTATAAATATGTCTGGGAGTTGGGGGAAGAAATGTTATTTATTACATTGTGGCTGTACACACACAGAGTATATACTACAGCAGTTTGAATTGAAATATTCTTATTGTGAGAAGGGAGAGGCAGTTTAAAGATTTTATCTGACACAATCTTGAGTTCCCCACTGGGTGATTTTTTTTTAAATTAATTTCAATTAAACAAAAGTGTTTAGAAGCTATTTAAATATGATAGATGCCAGTTCAGAAATGTGTCAAGTTCTTCCATGTACTGGAGTGGCAATAACCTGTCACTACCATAACTGTACAGTGGTAAGAGTGTAACACTCTGCTTTCTGCAGAGAAGAGTAAGAATAACCCAAATTATTGTGAAATATAAAAATACATGGGGAATCTAGCTGTCAGACTTTGAGCCTTTGGGACTTATCACAGTTCACATCTATGACTTTCTCCAGCGCTCGACACTGGAGACTTAAGAGTATCCTGTGAGACTTCTTGTAAGCTGTCTTTCCTTTTTCCTCCCATACAGGAAATAAAGAAGGACATGAAGAAAGAAAGTATTGCCAACAAACCACTAGAGAAGCAGATGGATGAAGTTTCCAATGGAAGCCCTTTACTGTTTTCTGAGACAATTAGAACCACCAGAAAAGGTACAGTATATCAAAGTATAGACATTGGTTAAACTAGTGTGCTTTGTTCACAAAAAATTAAAATAACAGAATGTAAGCTTTCATTGTTTTTAGTGTTAAAGCACAGCATGTATACAGTTGTGAAAGGCTACCAGTAATGTTGGGAAGATAACAAAAATCTTTCCTTGATTGTCATACAGATGTATTCAGTATGTCAATTTCCATTTTTATTTCCATTTACAAAAGCACAGCTTCTTTCCTTCTAAAGAGATCTTGTCTAGATTTATTTTAATTAAGAAAAGCTACATGGGTGGATTACTAAAGCTTATCAGACTGACAACTAGAAGCATATATAGTGCTCCTGTGCAATGCTGTTAGCAATCTTCAGTCCTGAATGTATCTTTTTTTCCCATTCTTTCCCAAACAGAAGCTGTTTTGTGACTGTGTGATATTTTTTTTTAATTTTTTTATTTTTTTTAAGGATACTAAAAAGGATGCTAGGAGATGGGTAGAGTAGCAGAGATCACTTTTCTCTCGCCCCCCACTCCAGCACCCCAGAAGCTTTGGTGGAAAGAGAAGAAAATAGAAAGTTGTTTTCTCTCTTCCAGTAGCTAGAAGGATATAGCTTCAAATTAATGAAACACTGCCTAAACCAAATCTGATATGAAAGATGTAGCTATCAAATGGTGTGAAAGATAGCATCCTCCTCCTCCTCCTCCAGGGCTTCTTAACAGGGTGGTGTTGTCCCACTTTTATATCCAACTCTGTATAGCAGAAGGCTGATGAATTTTGCAAATGCTGCCTCCTTCCCACAGCTATCCCCTCTGCTCCTGGACAGACAGGTCCTTGTCCACTATGCAGCAGTTCTTTCTCTCAGCTCTTCTAACTTATGCTCTCACTCTGTTTCAGTACAAAGTTGAGGGTTTAGAGGAGGAACTGGGTGGCGACAGCTCAATGTAACTAAGAGAATGTTGCTGCCACTGCCAATCTCCTCTTTCTCTGGGCAGCAGATTACCAAGAGGATCTTGTTAGAAGGAGGGGAGCTAAGCAGACAGCTCTTGCAACACACAAATGTGAAGAAGAGTCCATTAAGAGATGCATGGGGAGAGTTACTTTGATTTGGGATGGGGAAAGAACGGAAATATTTTATTAGAAAAGGTGGGTGAGGAAATATCTTATATTGGACCAACTTCTGTTGGTGAAAGGGACAAGCTTTTGAGCTTACACGGAGCTCTTCTTCAGGTCTTGATGTGGCATTAGATATATATATTACAGGTGTTTTTTTACTAGTTTAATTTATTTTGTCTTTGAGCAACTAGGTGCCAGGGATGTTTTTTAAGCCCTGCTCTATGCTGCTACAGGCCTGTAGCCCTGAAAAGGCAACCCACCCCGTTGCAGTCTACATATTTGAGAGAGAATACATTTCTAAATGAGTTTTCTTTTTTTGGCTACAGTATTGTGCCTTATGATTTCTTCAGAGCCCCGCATTGTAATGGAGGGGGTGTTTTTTGTAATGCAACAATGAAGTGCCTCTTATGAAGGTTTGTACTTTATTAAATAATCAGTTAGTCTAACTCGGTGGTTCTCAACCAGGGGTATGCATATCCCTGTGGGTACGCAGAGGTCTTTTGGGGATGTACATCAACTCATCTAGATACTTGCCTAGTTTTACAACAGGCTACATAAAAAGCACTCATGAAGTCAGTACAAATTAAAATTTCGTACAATGATTTGTTTATACTGCTCTATATATTATACAGTGAAATATAAGTACAAAAGACGGTTACTCACCTTTGTAACTGTTGTTCTTCGAGATGTGTTGCTCATATCCATTCCAGTTAGGTGTGTTCGCGCCGCGTGCACGTTCGTCGGAAGATTTTTACCCTAGCAACACTCGGTGGGTCGGCAGGGCGCCCCCTGGAGTGACGCCACTATGGTGCCGGATATATACCCCTGCCGACCCAGCCGCCCTTCAGTTCCTTCTTGCCGGCTACTCCGACAGTGGGGAAGGAGGGCGGGTGTGGAATGGATATGAGCAACACATCTCGAAGAACAACAGTTACAAAGGTGAGTAACCGTCTTTTCTTCTTCGAGTGCTTGCTCATATCCATTCCAGTTAGGTGATTCCCAAGCCTTATGTAGGCGGTGGGGTCGGAGTGAATATGGCAGAATGCAAACTGCGAGCCAAAGGCTGCAGTATCCGTGGCTGTTGAACACAGAGCCTAATGCAAAGCAAGGATGGACGAGGATCATGGAGATGTGCGATAGATCTCGTGGTAGGTACACAAGTTCAGTAAGGCGCAGATGAGCCTGAGCCCTGGTAGAACGCATGGTGATGTGGCTTGGGGAAATGTGAGCCAATCATAACAAGTGCGGTGCACGGAAGCACCCAGATGAGATCCTCTGAGAGGAATAAGTAGGTCTTTTCTTCGGCAGCTACTGCGACAGATGAGTTGGGCAAGCTACAAAACGTTTGTCCGCTCGACATAAATGCGACGCTCCACAGATGTCCAGGGAGTGCAATTGTTGTCCCTCGTCGGTGTGTGTGTGAACATGAAAGGCCCGAAAACCACTTAGGGGGAAGAAAAAGCCAGGTGTGGTTCGAACTGCACCTGTGTTTTTGTGAACAGAAATGTATGGCAGAACCACCATAAGAGCCCTGAGCTCGAAGACTCGTCTGGCCGACGTAACGGCTACTAGGAAAGCTGTCTTCCAAGACAGGTATAACAGCGAGCAAGGTCGCTAACGGGTGAATGGAAGAAGACATAAGTCTGGTTAGACCGAGGTTGAGGTCCCAGGTTGGGGCTGGGTGGCGTACCTAAGGGTGTATGCGCTGCAAGCCCTGGAGGAACCTCGAAACCATAGAGTATGAGAACACAGAACGACACCTTAGCCTGGAAGGAAGGTAGAGATGGCTGCCAAGTGTCCCTTGGCGATGAACCGCTAGGCCTGCTGTTGCAGTGCAGAGGTAGTCAAAATAGAGGGGATCGGACCCCAGCAGGAGTAAAGATTGAGCGTGTCGCACGTAGGAGAAACACTTCCACCTGGCCAGGTACGTTGACCAGGTGGAAGGCTTCTTGCTTTCGTGATAGTCACGTAGCGGTCACACCATGAGGTGAAGAGACTGCATCCTGGCGGCGAAGTCTGCGGCAGTCCTGAGTGTATGAGGTCTGGGTGAGTGGAGGGTAATTGGGTAGGCTATTGACAGGCTGAGCAACGTGGCGATCAGCGCTGCCTCCGACGAGCCTGGAGTGAACATGATGATGCAACGCCCTGCCCCTGCGAAGTCTGAGCAGGACCCAATGAGCCAGGGAATGGTGGGAAGGCATAAAGGCATTGGCCTCTCCACAGCATGAGGAAGCGTCCGAGATCGGTCTCGGAGAGAGACCTGCGAGGAGCAGAACCTGCGGTCATTCCGTGTTCTCGTGGTAAGCGAACAGGCCCATATGTAGAAAAATCCCCACTGCTGCAAAGAATGCATGACATAGGCAGGGCAAGCACTCATGAGACAGGAAGACCTGCTGAGTCAAAGCACCGAGAGAAAAGATGCTACCAGATTTTTCGAGTGGGCTATGCAAAGGTCCCAGAGACGATGGCCTCCTGACAAAAGGAGAGGACCATGTCCCTCCAGGTTGTTTAGTAGGACATGGCCGTTGTGCTTGGTGTACACACTGAGACGCCACTGCTCGCAGCTGCTTGCTGGACCTTTACTGAGGTGAGCACCTGAGTCGAGCAATGACTGTATCCGTCGTCAGGGACAGTGAGGGCTGTGCGGATAGAGCGCATCCCTACCACACCAGGGGAGGGAGTTAGCCACAGTGTAGGGAGCCTAGGGTGTCGAGGGATGGTGACTATGTGACCATTGGGCCCCTTTCCCGGCGGTACGCCGATTTGAGCCAAACTTGGAGAAGACAGAGGTAGAGCGTAGCGTGTTTGGTTACAAACAGCAGGCAGCCATGGAACCCGGGAAACCCAGACAAGGGCGAGCCAAGGTCGTCGGGAAAGTTTGCAGACCTCGGAATGATCGGTGCCATCGCCTGAAACCGTGGCTGTGGTAAGCGATCTGGCTGCGGAGTCCAGGAATAGCCCTAGGAAGTCTAACTCTGCGTGGGAACCAGAGTGGATGTTTCATAGTGATCATCAGGCCTAGACATGTGAATAGGTCCCTGACGATGCCCACACGCCGAGTGACTTGCGTCGTGGAGTATCCTAGATAAGCAATCGCCAGATGCAGAAAATGCACATGCAAGGTCGGCGGAAGTGGGTGGCGACTACGGCCACACCACAGGTTAATGCCTGCGGGGCTGTAGAAAGGCCAAACAGCAGGACGTAACTGGAGTACCAGATGGTTGGCTAGAAAGTGGAGGTATCTCCTGTGCGGATGGGAGAGGGCAATGTGAAAGTACGCGTTTCATATCGAGTGTGGAATACCAGTCTCCAGGATCTAGGACAGGATATGGTTCCCAGGGATCCCATGTGGAACTCAACCTTATCATAACCTGGTTGAGTCTCGTAGGTCTAGGATAGGTCTGAGACCTCCATACAAGTCGGGGATTACGGAATAAGGGAGTAAGTGCCCCGTTCATCATCAGCATGTACACCTCGTGTAAGAGGAATTGCACCCGAGAGGAGTCCCTGAAGAGGGACAGGGTGGAACAAAGTGGAGGTGGTATCACACTCCACCATGTGTAGGGAACAGCGAACTGAAGTTAACTGGACCATGCAAGAGGCAGTAGGGTGGGATCCTGCTTGTAACCAGTACGCAGCCCTCGGCGCACCTTTGAAAGTTCTCTCTGTGGCTAGGCACAGAGTGTGGCCGTGTGGCTGGGGACGGAAAGGCCTGCAGTGGTCGTCGGTGTAACGCACGCCCAGAGAGAGCGCATTAGGACCCTGTTGCCCTTCAGGCTTTGCAGCCTGGGGTTGATTTCCCCGCAAAGAGCCTTTTACCAACAAATGGTAAGTCGTGACAGGCCGGAAGTTTGAAACTTGAAGCCAGGAGTGCCTCCTCATGGTAACGAGGCCTGGAGAGAAGCTCTGGCCGCCTTTTCTCTTTCCTCCAAGAGGGCACTGAACTCTTGGCGGGAAACTTGATGGAGAAGCTCCATAACTTTATCCACCGTAATTCAGTGTTATGATTATAGGGGCTAAGCAGGGCTTATTTGATTTGCCACGCAGGGTATAAGGCCCTTGCAGAATGCACCTTGCGGCCGAGTAGGGTCCTTCGCCTAGCCCCCTTCGATTTCGGGTGGCGCCTGTTGGCCATGCCGTTCCCTTTTCTCAACCAACTGAATGACTATGAGCAGGGAGTGAGGATGGACAGACAAGTAGTTGTACCCTCCTAGAGCAATCAGCATTCGCTCTGGATGGTCCGAATAAACAGGTCGGGCCCCTCTAAGTGGGCGCAACCGCCGATAGAAGTGCACTACCGGGTCCCCTACTCCGGGACCTCCTGCCCTGGAGGTCCACATTGAGTGCTACCTCCATAGGAGGTCCTGATGGTCTCAAGTTGTTGGTAGGCACAACTGAATCGCGTCCGTGCACTGACATAAGAGCTGTCCGCGTGGGAAGACACTGATGCGGCGCCCGGATGGCCAGGAGGTGCTGAAAACCATGGGCAGAGTCCTGACTCTACCAGACCTTGCCCAACTCGGCACCTGGGACGGTACTGGAAGGCGCAGTGTACCTGGAACGAGATCCGGACTGAGACCAGAGCGGTGCCGGGAGGTCGAACGAATCTCGAGTGTTTGGCGGCTGCGGGAGCCACAGTGCCCATAGCGGTGCTAGGAGCCGAACGGTGCCGAGGATTATCGGGTCGGTGAACGGACACCGACTGTGCGGCGTGCGACGGTGCCGAGGAGAACAGCATCGGGATTGTAAGAGGCGTCGGAGTGGGAGCACCGACGACGTGGAGGTCTGCGGGACCGTGATCTGAACGGTGGCCACTCTGCTGCGCTGACAGAGGATGGTCGTATCAAGGTGGCTTGCCAGAGACTATATTACCCGACGACGGTGTGGGGGTTCGGCAGAAAAAAAAAAATCTCTGTCAGGCAATGAGATCCCTCGCCGTTGGAAATTGTTCCGGCGTGAGGGAACAGTAAGCTCGACCACAGTGCATACCGGGGAGCTGTAGGCACCGGATTCGACGGCCCTTGTGGAGCGGGATCGACGGTGCTGACGTCGCAGTGCCTCAGCAGGTGTCGGTGCCGGGCAATCCGGCTTAGACAGCTCTCTGTCTGCGGTGTGTTCGCATGGGAAGAAGAGGCAGGGCAGCTCGACCACGGTGCGCCGGGGAGCAGGCAGGCACTGGATTCGAGGCCCTTATGGACGGGGTCGACGGTGCCGACGTTGTTGGTGCCGCGGCAGGTGTCGGAGCGGGCAATCCAACTTAGATGAGCTCTCTGGCTGCGGTGCGTTGGCACGGAAGCAGCAGGAGCAGGAGGCTCAACCACGGTGCAGGGAGTGGCCAGGCACTGGATTCGACGGTCCTTGCGGGACCGGATCGACGGTGCTGGCGTTGTCGTGCCACAGGCAGTGGGTGCGGGTGATCCGACTTAGACGAGCTCACTGGCTGCGGTGAGTTGGCATGGAAGCAGCAGGAGCAGGAGGCTCAACCACTGCGAATGCGGGGAGCAGGCAGGCACTGGAATCAACGGCCGGCGGGACCGGAATCAACAGTGCGGTGCCTCAGTGTCTCTGCAGGTGTTGGTGCCAGGCGATCCGACTGAAATGAGCTCTCTGGCTGCGGTGCAGTTGGCACAGAAGCAGCAGGAGCTGGGAGCTCAACCACGGCGCGTGCCGGGGAGCTGTCAGGCACTGCAGAAGAGTCGTGGGCTTCCGCAACCTCAGAGAGAGGGAGCGGTGCCGAGTCGTTAGGTGCAGTAATGGCAGTGTCGAGGGTCGTGCGAGGAGGTGCTCTGTCGCCGAGTAGCCAGCGCTCGTGCAGAAGGCGGAGGGAATGAAAGTGCGCTCGTTTGTCTCCGGTTTAAACGCCGCAAATGACTTAGCTGTGAAATGCAGTCCCCGAAGACCGTAAACAGGATCGTGTGGATCTCCTGTCAGCAACGGGCTGAGGTGTCAACAGCAGTCAAAGAACGGTGAGCCGGATGGGCTCCGGCATGGTTGCGGGAAGGGCTACTCCAAACCCGCAACTATTATAACTAACTATGCTAGTAAGAAAAACGCATAAGTATATACAAATATAAAGGATTATAATAATATACACAAGAACTACAGTACTCTTAGGAGCGGTAGGTTATAAGATGCGCTCTGACATCTGTTTCCAGACGATGACGTGGGGTTAGTAAGGAACTGAAGGGCGGCTGGGTCGGCAGGGGTATATATCCGGCACCATAGCGGCGCCACTCCAGGGGGCGCCCTGCCGACCCACCGAGTGTTGCTAGGGTAAAAATCTTCCGACGAACCTGCACGCGGAGCGCACACACCTAACTGGAATGGATATGAGCAAGCACTCGAAGAAGAATATTTGTTTTCCAGTTGATTTATTTTGTAATTATATGGTAGTAATGAGAAAGTAAGCAGTTTTTCAGTAATAGTGTGCTGTGACACTTCTGTATTTTTATGTTTGATTTTGTAAGCAAGTAGTTTTTAAGTGAAGTGAAACTTGGGGGTATGCAAGACAAATCAGACTCCTGAATGGGGTACAGTAGTCTGGAAATGTTGAGAGCCACTGGTCTAACTCCTTCAGATTGCAGTCGTGATCTAGGAATGCTTCAGGTCTGCCAAATGCCTCCCAATAATAGCCTGCCCATATTACTAATTGTCTTTAGCTGCTTAAAGGGGGTAGCCGTTTTGTTACAGGATTGTTTGTTGGAAATCACCTCTAGCGATTTGTTTGGCTCACAACTGAATAGAACAAGAAGAGTGAGAGGCCTGGTTGCAGGGGCTGCAGTCCTGATTTTTTTTTCTTTTCATTTTGCTTTTCCAGATGAATATTCTTGATAGCTTTAATATGTGTCCTTCTGGCTACCACAGAGACACTGTGCTAGAACTGATTGGTTTGATGGAAGTAATTTAGGGAAACATGTCGGGTGTAATTTTAAGTATATCCTTTAGGGATGAATTAGTAATTCTAGGAATTTCCTTTTCTGCACGACTTAGGGAGTATGATCTAGGGCTTGGTGCTCCTAAATAAGGAGTAATAGGATCTGTTCTCAAGTCAGCTACAGAAATGCTATGTGACTTTGTTCAAATTACTGAAAAATTTGGGCCTAAGAGTTTGAAATGATTAGTGATTTTGAGTGCCCAATTCTAAGCACTGTAATGTGCGTTGATTTCCAACAGGGCTGAGTGCCTTCAATGAACTTTAATTTGCCTCAAGTTGGACATCAAAAATCACAAATTACTTTCGAAAATTTAGGCCTCTGTGTCTGTTTTCACATCTGCAAAATAGGAGTCGTACCTGCCAAATAAAGGTGCTGAAGCATCGTAATCATATACTGCAAGTAAATACATTTCTTCACTTAAATTACAAATAATACTATAACGTATTTTTATTTATTTAAAAAAAATACAAAACTACTTTATTTTTTTAAGTTCTCTTGAAAGGATCAGAATTTAAATATTGGCCTAATGCACAGAATTGCTTTAATCTTTTAGATAAAAGTTCTCTGATAGAGTCCAAAATTTTCTGCACCTCCGCATATGATGAATAACATCAAGAATGATGAATAATGTCTAAAGCCATGTAATGAAAGAATGTTAAGATCTGAGGGAGAGATTCTGTGTTGTACCTCTGAGAGGGTCAGTACAGGACTCTAAGCTCAGTGACTGGGGGGCCGGGAACAGGGATAAGTCAGCTCTATGCCTTCTCAGACCTGGGCTGCTCCGAGGGCTGTAGCATTCCCTGGTGCAACGTAGGCAGTTTTGGACCTCTAAGTTGTTTCAGAGTAGCAGCCATGTTAGTCTGTATCCGCAAAAAGAACAGAAGTACTTGTGGCACCTTAGACACTAACAAATTTATTTGAGCATAAGCTTTTGTGGGCTACAGCCCTCTTCATCGGATGCATATAGTGGAAAATACAGTAGGAAGATATATACAATAGATTGTTTCATGTTCTCTGTTTATATATATATATATATATCTTCCTACTGTATTTTCCACTGCATGCATCCGATGAAGTAAGCTGTAGCCCACAAAAGCTTATGCTCAAATAAATTTGTTAAGTCTCTAAGGTGTCACAAGTACTCCTGTTCTTTTTGTCTAAGTTGTGGCCACAGCACTGCCTGGTGTATATTAAGACGCCTGAGCTATATTAAAAGCTACAGCACTACCAGGAACCACTGCATCCAGAGGCAGTGTTGGGTTTTTTTTGTTTGTTTTCTTTGCTTTTTTG
The DNA here is from genome assembly GCF_003597395.2 of Chelonoidis abingdonii. Lineage (NCBI taxonomy): Eukaryota > Metazoa > Chordata > Testudines > Testudinidae > Chelonoidis > Chelonoidis abingdonii. The sequence goes on from NC_133769.1 coordinate 228,605,533, forward strand.
GAGGGGGGGAGGGACGGGGGGTCGTGTGTTCCCCTCCTAGATTTCTGCCTTCCATTTAGCAACAGCTTTGACTCGGGCCAGCTGTCTGGCGTTGCTGGCTCGAGCCACCTGGGGTCACTGTTTCCCACCCCAAATGTTTCTCTGCATCTCCCCCCCCCCCCCCGGGGGGCATGCCCCACAGTTTGAAAACCTCTGTTCTTGATCTAGAGGCAACGCATGGGGCAGTTACATGCCCTCACCCCCAGACCTTTAAATTGTGCTCCTCCCCCCCAATTATCAACAGTTACATGTTGCTTCTGCAGCTGTATGTGCTGCAGCCGTGGCCCTGGTGCACATGCTACCCCAGAGCTTGAGAAGGCAGTCGGGCAGTCAGGGGACAGGGAGCGGGGCGAGGTGGGTAGGGGGTGAGGTCCTGGGAGTGGCAGTTAGGGTGAGGGGTCTCGGGAGGGGGTGGTCAGGGGACATTTGAATTATGGGTTCTGAGGGGGGCAGTTGGGGGCAGGGCATGGATGGGGGTTGGATGGGGGAGGACAGGCTGTTTTGAGAGGCACAGCCTTCCCTACCCAGCCCCCAGTACAATTTTGGAACCCCGATGTGCAGGGCCGGCTTTAGGAAGTGCGAGACCCGATTCAAACAGTTTTGACGGGGCCCCGGCAGGGATGACTTTAAAAAAAAAAAAAACACGTAAAAAAACATGTGGGGCTTGTACTCACCAGGCGGCGCTCCAAGTCTTCGGCGGCACTTCGGTGACGGGTCCTTCACTCGCTCTGGGTCAGTGCCGTCAAAGACCCGGAGTGAGTGAAGGACCCGCTGCCGAAGTGCCACTGAAGACCAGTTAGAGAACCGGTTGTTAAGATTTTGGCAGCTCATTACTGCATGTGTCAGTATCTTTATGCCTGCATCTGTAACTTTCACTCCATGCATCTGAAGAAGTGGATTTTTTACTCATGAAAACTTATGTCCAAATAAATCTGTTAGTCTTTAACTTGCCACCGGACTCCTTGTTGTTTTTTTAAACTAGCACTCATGCTTCTTCCAATTAAGATTTATTTTTTTGTTACATTCCTGTCACATTAAAATTTACTTCAAAAAGCCCACGGGTGCACTTGTTTTTGAGAATGTATGTTATTTTTATTACATAGCATACATGTAATGCTGTAGCATTACATAGCTAATGACACGTAATGAGCTATTTTAGCTGTATGTGAGATGCATTGTTCTTATGGTGTTCATTGTGTGGTTTGACTTGAGTCAATCCATCCTGTAATATGTTGGAGGAAATTATTTAGACTTGTCCTAATAGATCAGAAGGAAATTGAGTTCACTGTCTGTGAGCTTTTCTCCTCAAAGGAATGACATTTAGAAGTTGAAATGGGAATAAACATAAGAGGAAATGACATGTGGACTAGCATTTTGAGAACACAAGACAATGAAATGTAGAATAGTATTGTAGATAACGCTTTTGTTTCTTTGTGTTGTAAATCTCTTGATGCTCCTAGGTATCATAACATAAAATTCAACTTGGAAGTGTGCTATATTACCTAGTTCTCATATAGTTGTATGTTTTGATCAAGTGAGAACTTGATTGCATCGTGAATCTGCTTTTTGAATGTTTTTACCACAGTTGTACACGCGCGCGCGCATACACACACACACTCCAAACTGTTCTAAACAAAACGTAATAATTAACTTCAAATCATGAAAGGCTGACTGTTTGGAAGCAGTGTCCAATGCAGTTGTTATAATGCCACATATTTTGTGCTGTTGTATGATCTGTCACCGTTTCCACTAAAACACGTTATTTTCAGAAACTGATATAGACTTTAAAAACATTCTTCCAGCTGAAGTATGACATCCATGGCATGAGCCTTTCAGCACATTTATTATGATTATTTTTCTTACACAACTCAAAACATTTTGATTCCTCTGGTTAAAACCTATTGAAGAAACAAAGAATAAAAAGTTAAATTAATGGTGTTTGGTGGGGGCATTTTCACTCCTGTAACTTATTTTTGATATTATATAAACTAGCTGACTCTCGATAATGTGTAAGCTAGATATTTCTGGGGAGGATAGAATTACCGGGTATATAGATTCTCATTGTTCTGATCCTGGTAATTCATAGACACAGTGACTTGAGTAAGCATGACCCCAAATGTTTATTCCTCTTGTGCACTGACATGACGGCCTATTGGTTCCTTTTATTAGTTTAATTTTTCATTGTTTTATCAATCATCTTTCAAAAAATTCATTCCTCCTGTGACACACTTCTGTGTATGCCCTTTCACTGGCACGATACCCAGGGCCTGGAAAGGTGTGTAGTTTTTGCTAAATTGTACAGTTATGAGTGAAGACCTTTTTTAAAGACCTGTTCCATGTATCTTATGGAAATCTCGTTGCTTTCTACTAGTACTATAATGTTATGGTAATGATACTAGAGTGAAGATTTAGATAGGGCTTCCATTAAACCTCTCTCTGCAGTGCCTTCTGGTTTTTGTTGAACATTTTTTGTTTGTTGCATTGGATGTGATGGTGTCCATGCAAGAGTCTCAAAGGCACTAATTTATTTAGCTTCACAGCGCACCGATAGGATAGCTAAGTGTGATAAAGGAATGACACACAGAATAATGGTAAGTATGTTTTATTTCCTGGCTCCAGACACTTTTGACATAGGTCAGAGTTCCAAAAGATGATTATACGCTGTCATATCACAGGGGTGGTTATTCACTGACTCCAGTGGCAACTTTATTTTTTACATATGTGGAAAGTGAAATTGTCATAGCTTTCCTACTTAGATCTGAGCCTTAGAGTTCAGAAATAAGATGCTAGCATGAACCCTCTAAGCTTAATTACCAGCTTAGATCTGATATCGCTGCCACCAGCCAAAATTTCCAGTGTTTGGCTCACTCTGGTCTCCCCAAAACCTTCCACTGGCACCCCAAGACAGATGCGTGAGTCTACAACAAAGGAAATAACCACTTCCCTTCCCCTCTTTACCTCCCCAGATTTTCCCGCTTCAATTCCTTGAAACACAAACCAGAGAGATAAGAGCTCTCCCCCTCACCAGAGGCATGCAGATTCATACCTAGTCAAGCTAACACAAAGAGATTTCCCTCCTTCGTTCTTCGCCTTAACCAGAGAAAACTCAAACAGGTTTAAAAGAAAGCTTTATATAAAAAAGAAAGAAAAAAGACATAAATATTCTCTGTATCAGGTTGACAATACAGGGTCAATTACTTAAAAGAAATATGAATAAACAGCCTTATTCAAAAGATATCCAATTTAAAATTCCAGCAAACTACACACATGTAAATACAAAAACCCAATAACAGCCTATTTTTTTCTACCTTTGTACTCACAACTTTGAAACTGAAATTAGAAGCTTGAAGATAGAAAGATCCCTCTCATAGCTGAGAGCCAGACAAAAGACCCACACAAAGGGACACACACACAAACATTCCCTCCCTGAGCTTTTAAAAATCCGGTTTCCTGATTGGTTCTCTGGTCAGGTATTTGGTTCCCTTTGTTAACCCTTTACAGGTAAAAGAAACATTAACCCTTAGCTATCTGTTTATGACAGAAATGGAGAGATTAAGTGACTTGACCAAGGTCTGCTGAAAGTCTGTCAAAGTCAGCAATAGGACCCAGATCTCTTGATTCCATGGCCCTTGCTTTAACTACTTTGTCATCTTTTTCTCTTTAAAAAAAATCCATTAAAATGTTCTAGAGTTTGTGCAGACTAGAACATGTTCACTTAAAGCTGTTAACTTTTGAGGAAGCAACTTCACATTCATGTAGCATTTATAATGAAAAGTTAAGAGGAACTTGACAGCTATTTTGCAGAAGAGAAAGTGGCTCTCTCAGGAGAAGCAGAAAAAGTAAAGGGACGACATAAACTTTGTCTAGTCAGTTTTAAACAAAAAGTTTATTAATTGCCCCAAATTGCCGTGAAAATTTTTTCTACAGTTACATTTTCATACTGTGGTAAATGAATTTTCTCCAATTTCATTATATGAAAAACCCACAGAAACAGAAATGGAAAAAAACCTGACTCTGTAGAGGAAATAGTGAAACTGACTATACAAAGTGTTGTCAAATGCACAAAGGAAGCAAAACAGGAAAAAAAAACAAAAAAAACCCCAAGAACTGTTACTGCATTTTTGTCTAATTTCTTCGTTATGATCTTAAGTAGTAGGTAAACAATTTTCAGACAAGTTTATTTTTTAAACTTTACTGTGTTCCTTCAGGGAAAATAAACTACAGGATTATTAAATCAGGAAAGAGAGAGATGGATGTCATGTTTTATAGATAAGGCTAAGATTTTGTCACGATTATTTTTAGTAAATGGAGCCTGTGACTTTTACTAAAAATAACTGTACAAGCTGGGGCAGAGGCTCACAGCTCCAGCTGCATCCCCCACTACAGGGCAGGGGCGCATGGCCCCAGCGGCGGCCCCCACTGTGGGGCATGTGGGGAGCATAGCCCCAGCTCCAGCCGCTGCCACGGCTCCAGCTGCTGACAGCTGAAACTGAAGAAGTCGTGGAGGTCCGGTAAAGTCACAGAATCCGTGACTGCCATGACCTCTGTGACTAAATCGTAGCCTTAATTATAGAGAATCTTCATAATGACTACAGGTAACCAGATTGATATGAAAGACCATTTGTGAATCGAGAGAAGAGGGGAGAAGAGAAACACAGGCAGAGGTCAGTGACCTGCACCAATAAGTCAGTGGGTCAACCTCAATCCCCTTAACAACTGATATCTGGGAGAAGAGCCAGCAAACAGGTTGGATCAATCCCACTGCTATACCGTGGTCTAGCACTGGCAGCAGGTTTCAGAAAACTGAGTTTTGTCTGAGGATTCAGATGTGTTTTGTAGCTGCTGTGGCAGGAGACCAGAACAGTGAAAGCCATCAGTGCATGCAGGCATGAAAGCAGCAGTGCGTGCTATTTTGGGGCAGCTGTACAGCCATGCAGAGCAGAGGAAGCAGACCTGAAAGCAATCACCTGTGAGATACTCAGCTCAGCAGTTGCATGGAGGAAAAGGGGACAAGGAAAAGAGAAGAGGAGGAGCCAGTAGGCCAGATGAGGTTGCCACAGTCCCATGCATGGATATGAGAGGGAAGGCCGAGAGCATTGTGAAAGCTCTAGTCAGGGTCATGGGGAAAGCTAGCAAAAGCAACCCAGAATTCTGGAGTGGAAGAAGTAATGCTCTGGCTGCTGGGGAAGGACTAAAAGGAGGGCTAGTAAGAACAGATTAATTAAGGGACCTCAGGGTAGGGAGGTGGCCAGGTGTTGAACAAGAGGGAGCTGTGCAACAGGAATTCAGGAGCTGGGTTGATCTAATGGGAGGCCTGCCCCTCTTCTTCAAATAGGGCAGCACTGGCCAGATACTTGGTATGTCTACACTCCAATCACACGGGTGTGATTGCAGTTGATCTAGCTTTAATCTAGCTATCACAGGTACCAGTGCAGTGAATCTGTGGCAACGTGGGCTTTACACGCCCATGAGGAACCCTGGGTACTTACTCAGATGGTTAGACCATACTGAACTTCCGTGCTCCCACTGGCCTTTGATACTCACACTGCAGTCCCACCATGTGATTGTAGTGTAGACATGAGAGCAGTGAAGGAGCAGCCACCAGCTGCAGCACACAGTCTAGCATCACATAGTCTAGCATGAGAACAGAAATGAGCCCGGGGCCAGGGGCAAAGGGAATTAAGCTGTGGGAAGAGTCACACAAAAGTGCTGGCTGTGACATGCCCAAGCAGAAATACTGTGACTGTGAGGAAGATGGGTAACTTGTCTGTCACTCCTAGGTAAAGAGATACGGTGGGCTGAGGTAATATCTTTTATTGGACGAACTTCAGGTCACCAGAAGAAGAGCTCTTTGTAAGCTCCAAAGCTTGTGTGTCTCGCCAACAGAAGTTTGTAAGCTCCAAAGCTTGTGTGTCTCGCCAACAGAAGTTGGTCCAATAAAAGATATTGTCCCTCACCCACATTGTGTCTTTGATATCCTGGAACCGACACGGCTTCAACAACGCTGCAAACAACCCATAGGTAGAGCGGTGAAGTGACAGACTTGGGATTCCAGTGCTGGGGCAAATGTAGGGAGGACCTCTCAATGAGACCAGTGACAGCACCAACGCGTGAACCAGGAAGCTAGTGAACAGGAGTTCTGTGAGGAGTTCTCCAGGGGAAGGAGAGGAGACTTAAATGATGCTTGGAGTGACTTACTGTTTGTTTATGTACTTGCTTGCCTGAAGATTATAGCATGGTCTGTTTTGGGGGCTGTGTGCTACGCCAATTGGCCAGCTAGGCTAGACTGGGCTAGGCTGAGTGCTTATTGATGAACTTCTAGCTTGCTATTCCTTGATCCATAACCCTTTTAGGATCCCTTGACAAGGGGATGGGGCTATCTCAGGGGAATAGGGGTTTAAGAAGCCAGCTCTGTAAGATACCAGAGGGGCTAACGAACAGGGGAGTTTAGTGAGGGAGTGAGAGAGGCATTCCTTCCAGGGCAGCTCAGGAGCACAGGAAGCCCTATAACAGATTGAACTACCAAGATACAGGGAGTTTGGGTGCAGTGAGAGTTCAGCCGCAGGGGGAGGAGTTCATGGGACTGTAACCTAACTATTAGAAGGGTACCAGAGAAGCCCCCTAGAAAAGTAAGTTATGGGGCGGAAGGGGGAGAGAGAGGGGAAAAAAGCCCTAATACACCTAACAAACATATTCTAAACTTAGGCCAACCACCTGTGCCAGCTTCCCCCATCCCCTCAAAAAAAAAACAACCCTACAAAAGTAAAAAGAATGCAGGCAGGGTGTGGGCTATCCAGTTTGTTGCCCTGAGTGCAGCATGTAAGATTACCTGCCTTGTGGGGAGGTGGCATGTGTGCGCATGTGGTACAAGCCACACCCACAAGCTCATGCTCCTCAGTGACACTAAACGGGCTCTTGAGGCCAGAGTGGCTGAACTGGAGAAGCTGAGGGAGACACAGAGGGTCACAGAGTGGTACCACTCCCAGTTTGACAACCTCTGTGCTGTAGAAGATGATGAAAGTCTTGGGGGAGGAGGACATCAAGCTAGAGCAGAGGGAAACAGTTCCATAGTTAGGACCTTCCTTCCATACGATGTCATGGTGTCCTCTCACACTGAGGATACTCCTCCAGGGGAGGAAACCCAGTTACTAGAAGGATCCAGATAATAGTAATGGGTAATTCAGTTATCAGAAATATAGATAGTTGGGTTTGTGATGAGAGAACCATATGCTAAATTGCCTGCCATGTGCGAAGATTGCAGATCTCATGAGATAGCTAGACAGACCTAAGTGCAGTGCTGGGGAAAAGCTGGGGGTTGTGGTACATGTAGGTAGCAATGACAGAGAAAAGTAGGACAACAGTCCTAGAGGCCAAATTTAGGCTGCTGGATAAGGGAGTAAAGTCCAGGACTTTGATGGTAGCATTCTCTGAAATGTTCCAGGAAGAGCTGCAGGATCTCAACTCATGGATAAGACGATGGAGTAGGCAGAAAGGTTTTTGGTTTAAGAACTGCGGCACCTTTTGGGAGAGGAGGAGGCTTTATAGGAAGGATGGACTGCACCTGAACCAAAATGGAACTAGATCACTGGCATGTAAAATTTAAAAGGTTGTAGATTTTTTTCAAGCTAAGGGCTGGGAGAAAGCTGACCAGTGCGGAGGAGCACACGGTTCGAGTGGACACATTCCTTAGGGATGAATTTCTTAAAGGGAGAACTCTATATCATAATAAAGGGGATAGGAAAGAAGTTGGTAAAGTACAGGTAGGAGCTGGTGAGGGAACAGTCAAATGTAAAAGAGTCCTATTGCAATATAATATTTGAAGGCAAGCAACTGAATATTGACAAAATGTAAGTGCTTTTATACAAATGCTAAAAGTCCAAATACTAAGATGGGTGAACTTGAGTGGCTGGTATTAGATGATACACTAAACTATAATTGGCATTGTGGAAACTTGGTAGAATGAGGCTATTCAATGGGACACGGTGATACCAGGGCAGGAGTGGCGCCAGGGTTTCTGGTGCCCTAGGCAGAATTCGGGGGGGCGGCATTTTGTGTGCTCCCCATGGGGCGTGTGGGAGCTTCCAGTTCCGCTCCCGTAGTGCCACCAAAGAAGGACCCTCCGCCAAAATGTCGCAGGCGACAACAGCAATCATTGAGCTGCTCAATTGCCTGCCGCTGTTTTCCGTGGCATGTTGGCAGAAGGTCCTTCGGCAGCGCGACGGGAGCGGAACCGGAAGCTCCCGTGAGCCCCACGGGGAGCGCACAAAATGCCGCTCCCCGAATCCTGGTGCCCTAGGCGACTGCCTAAGGTCGCCTAATGGAAGCACCAGCCCTGTACCAGGGTACAAAATAGATAGGAGTGACACAGTAGCTTGCGCTGGTGCAGGAGTGGCACTATATGTGAAAGAAATCAGAGTCAAATGAAGTAAAAATCTTAAATGAATCAAATTGTACTATAGAATCTCTGTAGATAGAAATTCCATGCTTGAACAATAAGAGTGTAATGGTAGGAATATACTGCAAATCACCTGACCAGGATGATGACGGTGATTGTGAAATGCTCAGAGAGATTAGAGAGTCTGTAAAGGCAGAAAGTGCAATAATAATGGGGGAGTTCAACTATCTTCATATTAAGAACATAAGAACGGCCATACTGGGTCAGACCAAAGGTCCATCTAGCCCAATATCCTGTGTTCTGACAGTGGCCAATGCCAGATATTGACTGGGAACATGTCACCTCACAAAGGGACGGAGAGAGAACATTTCTAGATGCCAAAAATTAATGCTTCTTGAAGCAGCTTTTCCTGGAACCCACAAAAGGGAGCACACAATCTTATCCAAGAGGTGAATATAACTCAATCACTAGGTAATAGCAACTATAACATAATTAAATTTAACATCCATGTAGAGGGAGAAATACAAAAGAAATCCACCTCAGTGGCATTTACTTCAAAAAGGAGAACTATACAAAAATGAGGAAGCTAGCTAAATGGAAATTAAAAGGAACAGTCACAAGGTGAAATGCCTGCAACCTACATGTAAACACTAATAGAGGCTCAAAGTAAATGTATACCCCAAATAAAAAGGCAGTAAGAGGACAAAAATATGTTGTCATAGTGAAACAGCAGAGTGAAAAAGGTGATTAGAGGCAAAAAGGCATCTTTTAAAAATTTGAAGTCACATCTTAGTGAGGAAAATAGAAAGGAACATATACTCTGACAAGACAAGTGTAAAGGTATAAAAAGGCAGGCCAAGAAAGAATTTGAAGAGCAACTAGATAAAGACACAGAAACTAACTGCAAACATTTATTAAGTACATCAGAAGCAGAAAGCCTGCCAAATAGTTGGTGTGGCCAATGGATGATCAAGGTGCTAAAGGAGCACTCAAGAAAGACAAAATTATTGTTAAAGCAGCAAAGAATCCTGTGGCAGCTTATAGACTAACAGACGTTTTGGAGCATGAGCTTTCATGGGTGAATACCCACTTCGTCAGATGCGCGGCTACCCCTCTGAAAATTATTGTGGAGAAGCTAAATGAATTCTTTGCATGAGTCTTCACTGCAGAAGACCTGGGTTGGAGCTGTTCTTTTTAGATGGCAAATCTGAGGATCTGCCTCAGATTGAGGTGTCAACAGAGAAGGTTTTGGAACAAATTCATAAATTAAACAGTAATAAGTCCAGGACCATATGGTATTCATCCAAGAGTTCTGAAGGAACGCAAATATGAAATTGAAGAGCTACTAACTGTGGTATGTAACCTATCACTTAAATCAGCCTCTGTACCAGATGACTGGAAGGCGGCTTATGAAATGCTGATTTTTGAAAAAGGATTCAGGAGGCGATCCTGGCAATTACAGCAAGCCCAACTATACATACAAAATGATGAGGTCTAAATCAGCTGTTACCAATCCTTCTTGAATAATAACACACAATTCCTATGGTCTTGGATAATTCTCTGAAAACATCTGCTCAATGTGGAAAGGCAGTCAAAAAAGCTAACAATATTAGGAACCTTTAGGAAAGGGATAGATAATAAAACAGAAAATATCTTAATGCCACTATGTAAATCCATGGTACACCAACACCTCAATTACTGCATGCAGTCCTCATTCCTGCAGCTTAAAAAAAAAAAAAAAGGTACAGAGAGAGGCAACAAAAATTATTAGGGGTCTGGAACAGCTTCCATACAAGGAGAGATTAAAATGCCTGGGACTGTTCAGCTTAGAAAAAAGATGACTAATAGGGGATTTGATAGAGATCCATAAAATCTTGAATGGTATGGAGAAAGTGAATAGGTAAGTGTTGTTTATCCCTATATATAGCACAAGAACTAGGGGTCACCTGGTGAAATTAATAGGCATCAGGTTTAAAACAAACATATGGAAGTACTGCTTCACTCGACACACAGTGGAACTTCATTTCCAGGGGCAGGTATATGTATGTGCAAACCAGAATCAGGCTAGAGATAACGAGGTTAGTTCAATCAGGGAGGATGAGGCCCTCTTCTAGCAGTTGAGGTGTGAAAACCAAGGGAGGATAAACTGCTTTTGTAGTTGGCAAGCCATTCACAGTCTTTGTTTAATCCTGATCTTATGGTGTCAAATTGGCAGATGAACTGAAGCTCAGCAGTTTCTCTTTGAAGTCTGGTCCTGAAGTTTTTTTGCTGCGTGTAGAATTTTAAAAGATGATATTTTAAAAGACAGTGACTGACTGTTTTGAAGGCATGAAAACCCGTAGAGCAGGGGTCGGCAACCTGTGGCACAAATGCCAAAGGCAGCACGTGAGCTGATTTTTACTTGCACGCTGCTGCCAGCCAAAGTCCCAGCTGCCAGCCCCGCCCAGGCCGCTGCTGGCCTGGTGAATGGAACCCCTGGCTGGTAGCAGGCTGAGCGGGGCCGGCAGCCAGGACCCCAACTGGCAGGAGCTGGTGGACGGAACCCTAGACCAGCTGCCGGGCTGAGCCGCTCAGCCTGCTGATGGTCTGGGATACCAGTTGCTGGCCCCACTCACCTCGCTGCTGGTCTGGTGTTCCAGCCGCCCGGCCCCCTGCCAGCCGGGGTCCGGGTCTCTGGCCCTGCTCAGCCCTCCTGCCAGCCTGGGGTACCAGCAGACAGCCCAGGGCTCTGCTTTTGGCCTGGTCCCAGTGCTCTGCAGCCCTTATCAAAAACTACAATTAGCTTAAAAACTTGAAAGCTTAAAAACTGTCTGTTACAGTAATCATTAAAACATGTATAATGTTAATAAATACATAGGTTTGATGAAACAAAGTAGTTGTACTTATGTGCCTGTGCTTAATTTGTGGTTTTGATGATTTACCTTCTAAAAAAAATCTCACATGTCTCACACCCCCAGGGGATGCGTGCGCCCCAGGTTAAGAACCATGGCACTAAACTGATAAGATCTGCATTTTAATTAAATTTTAAATGAAGCTTCTTAAACATTTTAAAAACCTTGTTTACTTTACATACAGCAGTAGTTTAGTTATATAATATAGACTTATAGAGAGAGACCTTCTAGAAATGTTAAAATGTTTTACCGGCACATGAAACCTTAAATTAGAGTGAATAAATGAAGACTCGGCACAGCACTTCTGAAAGGTTGCCGACCCCTGCAGTAGAGGCTGGTGTGCTTTACTTTTACGGCTCTGAACTATGCTGGGAGAGGTGCAGAAACTTAAACATTGTGATGAAACTATGGAACTGATCAGGGAACTAGAGATGAGGCAAATATTTAAAATCAATATTTGACTGATTGTGTAGAACACTATATTGCCATACTCTGGGGTTGTGCCACTATGGTGCACCAGAATGCATTGTTTTTGGGAACAAATGCAGGACTCTCCAGAGTTTTCAGAAGCTTGATCCAGTCTGGAATATCATGATTGCTTGTGGGTTTAGAGGAGTTTGGTATAGCAGTGACCACTTCTTATTTCCCTTGCTGTCCTTATTGTGAAGGTGTTATTTGGTAGTGTTCACTTCTCAGGTATTCAGTGGTCGTCTTTATCTGTTTTTGTACTTGACAAAGTAGCAGTAGTTCAAATATTGGTCTGAAGAATTGCATGTATAAATGATGAGGTCAGCTTTGGGCCCTCTTGCAATGAGAAGGTACAATTATTGTCATTGTGGCCTTGTGGCCTTTTGGTGTTTCTAAATCAGAGTATCTTATGGTAGATAAAACCCCTTTTGGTGTTGGATTTAAACCAGTCTTTGGGGGGATGAGGGAGAGGACAAATTTGATCTCTTAGGTTGATGTGTGCCATATTCTTTTGTGAACTGATGATTGTTCAGGAAAAACTTTTTTTTCTTTCCAGACTCCTCCAGAAAACCTACTGTAAAACTCATTTCAGAATGAGATAGCTTTCATTTCATTTTCCAAATCAAACATATTTAAAGTATAAAGCCTGGCCTGCCTACATCTGCAGAATCTTAGTGGAGTAGTTATTTGCCCTACATAACCACAGAAGGGAATAAGAGGGCATGAGGTAACTCCATATTCCCTTATGTAGGCCACGCACGTGATTCAAAGTGCAAGATGGAAGTGCAGCCTTTGCATGACTGCTACCAGGCAGGCAGGGGCAAGAAGTGGGAAGAGCTTTGACTCTGTCATCCCTCATATGTTGGCCAGCACAGCTGAGTGGCCCCAAGGTGGAGAGTAATCAACTCTTAGTAATAGCTGGCATGGATTAAGATTATTCTCTTCCCCTTCTTCCCTTCTCCAGCAAGGGATGAATCAGGATTAAAGTGTGGTCTATTTGCTGTCCCATGCTTGGTGCAAATTACAAAGTGACAATGCAGCTGTATATTTGGACTTGAGTGCTTATAGAAGTATGTCTACACAGTGAAGAAAAACCCATGGCTGGCCCATGCCAACCAACTCGGGTTCGCAGGGCTCAGGCTGCAGGGCTGTTTCACTGCTGTGTAGACTTGTGAGTTTAAGTTGGAGCCAGGGCTCTGCAATCCTGTGGGGTGGGAAGGTCCCAGAGCTTTGGCTCGAATCTGACCCCAGAAGTCTACATAGCAATGAAACAGGCTTGCAGTCGGAACCGCGTGAGCCCAGGTCAGCTGGCACAGGCCAGCTGCAGGTTTTTCTTCGCTGTGTAGACACACCCAATGTGTAGACATGCCCATAGCATACCATAGTTACTTTTTCCTACGTGTGCCTTTGCAACGGCATTCTTTGATGACTTCTCTTTGCCTCTTGTAGAACCATAATTGCCCGGTAATGTGCAGGTCTAAGTAGAAATTTCACCCACTTGTACAATGACACCAATTCTTTAATTTAAAATATCTGAGCATTTATAATTCCTCTTTTGCCAATCCTTTCTTAGTCCATCTTTGTCAAAATACAAGTAAGAACAGAAACAAGGAAGCTAAACTTCATGAGCTGCTCTCTGCTGATGTCAAGAATGAAAATCAGTGAAGAGCAACTCTATATCTGGGGAATTTTTGTTTGATATTGAAGGCACTTTTTTTTCCCTCCAGCTGGTTCAGTTACTTTAAATGGAAATCTTATCAGTTAACAAATGAGAGGGGGCTCAGAGTGCTGAGGAAGGGGTGTTTTCAGTTTTCAGGAAATGCCAATCCTTACATTGTTCAACTGAGATATTTGCTGGCTGATTACGTGATGTTTACTACAAAGGGAGCTCAGTTCAGCCTTTCTAGATGGAGGATGGTTGTGCTATCATAAGATCTGTGAACAAGTAAGGGTGACAAATGTTTGAGTGGAAGCAGAGTTTCTACCCAGGCTCCCTGCTATGGAGGTCTTGGATTCAGCTCGTTCTCAGCTCCTCATTCTGTTAGGTTGCATCAGAGCAAGCTGTATGGTATTTTAGAAATCTAGCACTAACTGAGATTGACTAATAACAGAGCATTAGAAAAAATGTGTTGTGTTTAAGAGTTGTCATCAAAGTTTTTCTTTATTTATTTATATTCCATTAACTCCTTAAGACTCCAATCAGATAGAATCCCTATTTTCGTTCAGGCTGTACAAAGATATGAACAGACAATTCCTGTCTTGAAGAGCTTACAGTCTAATTTTGGACAAGGCACAAGAACTGAGCTAATCAACAGTAGGAGGATGAGGAGTAATTGTAATATGATTATGCAGTAATGCAGTCTAACAATATCCCAAATGAATTTTTTGGATTTAAAACAGCCATTGCTCATTACTTTTTTAAATTCATTTTATGTGCTTTTATTAGAGGGTGTGCTCTGGCGAACGGAAAGAGAAAAAAAGGAGGAAAAGGGTGTAGACAGGAAGGAGAGGAGGGAGTTGGGAGAGGGTGGAGGGTATAGGGTCAACAGGATGAGGGCACAGTGAAAAAGAAGTAGATACCAGTAAATGTCGGCAATAGAGTCCATTAACTGAAGCTGGAGGAGTGAAAATGTCAAAGAAGATCTATTATACTGTGTTGTCAGAATTTCTGAAAGATGCCTTCCCCTCTCACTGCAGCTGTTCTGCTGGAGGCTCAGGGGTGGGGGTGTTGAAGGATCTGTTGAGAGCCTGGCAGTGGGACAGAGACCACGGGGGGCTGGGTCACCAACATCAAGTGTTGAAATTTTCAACATGGGTTTAAGAAAAATAAAAGCTCATTGTTTTTGCTTCCCCTCATGTCACTGCTGAAATTAATTTTTAGTACTTAATATTCCATGTAACCACTTAGCTGTTGGCATGTGATACAGGATTTCTCTTTAGTGTCAACATTCCAGTGGAACTTTGACACTTCCACATGGTCTTCCAGATTCATTAAGCACGTGCATTTTGCATGCTAATTAACACTGAAGCAATTAAATTTTTAAACACCCATCACAGTGATATAAAATGTATTCCTCTGATACATCTGCTCATGGTGAGGTGCTCATATGCACACACCCTCTCTTCATTTCTCTCTTCCTTCTATGTTAAATGTGACCCATGGAAAAAATAGTATTTTTTTTATAATTTGGTATGTAAACAGAGAAGAAACTGAATTTCAATAAATATTCTTTCATCGAGTAGTTTGTGGGATGCCTTTAAAATACAAAAGAGGATAGTGTGAAGATATACCTGGAGAGCTATTCAGTAATGCTAGATAGATAACAGAAACCAATATTTTTGCTGGAAGTACTTAAGCAAAACTGAAAGAAAGCTGCTAGTAAATGAATTACCTCAACCATTAATGACAAAACAAAAGGCTAGAAAGGAATGTGTAGAAAGGAAGAAGAGGGGATAAATACAAGCCCACAAATTGGGAGAGATGAGCACAAGTAAAAGAGTGCCTTTAGCTAATGTATATGCAAAACCATACAAGATTGATGACACTTTTTCTAACTTGATTGTTCCTGTATCAATCAGTTTCAACAGCTACATGGTCAAGGGGAAAGAGGACAGATGATAAATGATTCATTCAATGTTTTTCTCCTGTAAACATGAGATAATGACAGTTACTGAAGACCTGAATTAACAGAAAATACTGTGAGAAGATGTAGCGATATTTTATAGAGTTCTGTTGAGTGCTAAAATAAAAAAGTTAACAGACCATTTAACCTATCTGCTCTCAAACTCTAAAAGAGATACTTGCACAGAGGAATGGCTTTTCCTCTCTGAGCAAACTGCCTAGTATCTCACTTCTGTTTTATGAAGGAAGGCAGCTCTTCTGTATGTATTCACACTATAAGCTGGTTTTGTTTGTCATGACTCAGCTGCTACTTAGTTTGGATTTCAGGGAAGTTAGCTCTGCAGTGGAAACACCATATGCAAAAGCACAGCTGATTGTCTCGTCGTGCTCTACAGTAAATATGGTACTGTTCAGTTTTTTGTTTTTTTAAATTTGGGATGAGGAGAGAGAATATTAAAGAACATTTTTCTTTTTAACTGAGAGCTTTCAGAGCTAATTCAAAACAACTCCTGGGCCAGATCCTTGGCTTCTGTAAATACGTGTCACTCTATTGAGCTATAATGGAGCTATCACAGTTTACAGCAGCCAGGAGCTGGTCCAATATACAGGGCGGCTCCAGGTTTTTTGCCACCCCAAGCAAAAAAAATGTCATGTGCCTCCCCCAGCCCTGAGGGGAGAAGCGAAGTGGCGGCACACTCAGGGGAGAAGGCGGAGGTGAGCTGAGGCGGGGAGCAGTTCCTCTGCCGCCCCCCCTGAGTTACTTCCTGCGCCCCCCCACCGCCGCAGCTCACCTCCGCTCCGCCTGCTCCCCTGAGTATGCTGCTGCTGCTCTACTTCTCCCCCCTCCCTCCCAGGCTTGCCGCAAAACAGCTGATTTGCGTGGCAAGCCTGGGAAGGAGGGGGGAGAAGCGGAGCGGTGACGCGCTCGGGGGAGCAGGCAGCAGTAGAGCAGAGGTGAGCGAGGGGGGGAGCGGTTCCTCTTCTCCCTCCCCCCCGAGTTATTTCCTGCGGCCCTCCCTGTGCCCCCCACCGCTGCAGCTCAGCTCTGCTCAGGGCCGGCTCCTGGCTTTTTGTGTCCCAAGCAAAAAAAAAAATGGAGCCGGAGGTGCCACCCCTTGGAAAGTGCCCTCTAAGCACATGCTTGGAGCGCTGGTGCCTAGATCTGGCCCTGCCGATATATTTGGCTCCCCAGTGATTGCTTGCAGAAGCCATTCAACAAGCTTGAATTGCAAATACCAAGGAACACTCCGTAAACAAAGCCTAGTTATAACAATAAAATCTTTTATGTACAAAAAGTGTGACTGCATAGTCTGTAGGTTTCGATATTAATAGTGCTCTCCATTTAAAGAATTGAAAATGGAAAAATGCATGACGAGTAATTATTCTCCCTCACATCAGAGAGAGAATGTTTATTAATACGTTTAAAAATACAGTTAACCTCCCACCCCAAAGAAGTGGCTGGAGTTTGATATTTTAGTGAGAATTTATGATTCACGTGAGTGTCTGTGTTAACTAGAGTGAAAAGTGGTAGACTGACAGTTCTGAAGGCTCACATTATTACGTATCCATAAAACAAGGTACCACGGTAGCACACCCAATGTGAATTTCCCTACACTGCCTCACCAGTGTGCCTACCACCCTCACTTGGGTGGGAGTAGGGGTTCTTGGAAGCAGCCCAGATTCATCTGCTTCCACGAGACTGACAGTTCTGGTGATAGTTTTTAGCCCAATTCAGTAAAACACATGCTTAAGTCCTCTTTATTTTAGTTGTAGTATATGACATGGGCACTTGTGCATTACAAATTGACGTGAAAGAGCACTCACTGCTTTCAGAGTAGCCACCTGAGAGCCATCTCTCCCCGGCTGAGAGTGGTGGGCACATCAGTGAGGCAGCGTAGGAAATTCACGCTGCTTGTGCTGCTGTGGTACCTTGTGGGTAGTACCTCATCAGATGATGAGTTTTGATCATTTGAGCCAGTAGCACAGTGATAAAAGGCTCTATATTGTCATTGACCAATTCCTTAGCTATCTAACAGCCACCATTCATGATCTGGTCTTTCTGTTCTGACAGGGATGATTTAGGTTGGAGACTTGGTACAGGTCCCAGCTCTGCTACTGACAACTTCTGGGTTTGAAATCTTTATGAATATCAAAGCATAATTAAACAAACATGGTAGATAATTTTCAGGCAGATAAGAAATGTAGCTCAAGGCGAAACTATAATTTTTTTGGTTATTTGCATAGATTTTTTTTCTGGAAATAAATTACGAGACAATGAAATACTGATGTTCTATGTGCAGTCGCATCTATCTTCCAAGGCAAAGACTAATGAAAATTACTGAAAGCCTGAAATATATTTTTATTAATTTCCCTTTGTTGCAGGCAGATATGAAATCTATTATGTGGAATATTTAATTTAAAATGCAGACTGTGCTAGAGCTAGTTTTTGCTTATTTATCTGGATGTAGATGGGTTTTTATTTCCTCATAATTTTTGCTGAGCTGTTACCGAATTCTTGTACTCTTCCATTTTCCATGGTCCAAGCAACACAAATTCTAACACAAATATGAGATTTTTAATAGTTATCAGGTATTAAATATTGTAAAGTTATTTATAGGAGTCATAAACTAAATACCATACAAAGCTCAGGATGATAGTGTATTTATAATATAGTATTTACTTCATCAATTTAGACTGTATATCTTACTACAGTTCTCTAAGCACTCATACTATACAACTTATTTTAAAACATACATCACAAAAATTAACAATGTAAAAAAAAAAAGTACTAAAACAACATTGCAGCTCACTAAAATCCTCCCTACTTACCCCACTTCCTCAGAAGAATCCAGGTCCTTGTAACATGCCTGAAATATCAACAAACTCTGGGTCTTTCAGACCACAGAAGGGAGCAAATTCTAGTCTAGAAAACCATCCACTTAATATGTCCTTCCCCATATATACAAACATTGGCTGCCTCTTCGAGTGATTGCTCATGTGTATTCCACAATAGGTGTGCGTGCTCGCCACATGCACCGGTGTCAGAAGTTTTTTCCCTAGCAGTATCCTAGGAGTGCTGCTAGCATCCCTGGAGTGGCCCTTCCATGGCATGGTATATGGGGCACTACATGCTCCTCCCACCCTCAGTTCCTTCTTTCTGCCAGTGAAGGTGTTTTGGAACTGCTCGGCTCCAACTTTGCTGCAGCTTTTCCTCAGAACTCTTGTTCGTTCAGTGTATAGTACCTGTAGTTTAGTTTAGTTAGTGTGCCTGAGCCGAGGCATGCCCCGTGCCTTGAGTTTTAAGTTGTGCGACGCTTGTAGGTAACCGATGCCAGTGAATGATCCGCACACGGGCTGTTTGGGTGAAACCCATCTCAGCGATCGCTGCAAGATTTGCAAGTTGTTCAAGCCTTGGACCGAGAGAGAGAGACATTAAGCTCTGGGCCATCCTGATGGAGTTGGCGTTGACCCCGACTTCAGCGCTCCACTCTGAGTCGGCACTGGGTACCATGGTGTCAGTATGCGGCTCTGGGTACCATGCGGTCAGTGTGTGTGTCCCGGCACCATCTACCATTTAGCACTGCTCTCCATCCATGGGGCATGCCAAGAAGGCTAAGAGGAGGCCTCCTCCACCGCGGCACTGGAGCAAGACGGGGGGAGAGGCTAGACCCATGTTGGGCAGTCCTCGGTCCCTGTTGGCCTCTAGGCCTCCGACTCAGGTCAAGTGGAGTAGCCCGGCCCATTCTGAGCAGGCTTCCCCGGATGTCCAGATGCTCTCCAAGCCAGAGGCCCTGCAAGCGGCCTGGGACGTTATGGCCGTGCCGGTACCAGGAGCACCACTAAGGTTGGCCCTGCGGTCCAGAGTCAAGCTGCCACTGGGATCTCCGCAGTGACCCCCACTCAGTACTGGTCACAGTCGAGGGAATATTCTCGACGCTGTTCACCGCTCAGCAACCATCCCATGTGTAGTTCACACAGGTTGCCATTGACCCTCACCAGGTTGTCTGGCTGGGTTCCAGCTGACAGAGACTCCAGCGGAGCGGACACCGATGGGACAGAGGCAAAGAACACTGAAGGCTCTCGTCTCAGAGAGGCTATCCGTAGTCAGTTGCGACATGAATGTCGACACCGTTCCCATTTGTCGGCTTGCTCCAGGATCGTGCCATGGCACGCTCCCACAGCCCTGGGCATTGATTGTCAGTGCCTTACCATCACGAAGCCGCCTGCTGGAGCCGATTGTGGAGCAGTTGCTACCGGCAGTACTGTTCCTTCACGTCAGGATCATGGTCTCGTGGTCAGCACTGCTCCTGGCGCCGCCGCTCTTCCTCGTCCAGGGACAGCGACAGGTCGTACGTCAGCCTGGCCTCCCTTCATAGTTGTCTATCAATGGGTCAGGCCAACCAAGCCAAACAGCTTGCTCCACTGTTGTCACAGCAGATCCAGTGGAACCGGGCCCCGGGGCTGGCACAGTGGCACCAGTTGGCACCGCAGCCCCAGACGGGAGCTCACTCGGTGGCCAGAGCCTCGGAATGGCCGTCGGCCTCCCTTTCCCAGCCTCCAAGGAAGGAGTTGGTGGAACATGCATCTTCTGCGCCATGCCCGGAGAGCGAACAGGTGGCGGATCCTAGGGTGCTTGTGGACACACAAAGTACCGCGCCTGCCTCCTCACCCTCCCCGATGAGGCAATTACAGCCCCTCCGTCCCACAGGAGGACTCTAAAGCTCTCCAGGAACTATTGAAAAGGGTGGTGTCAGTCTTCAGGCAGAGGAGATGGAGGAGCCCTTGGACTCCCTCTTCAACATCCTGTCCGCCTCGGTGCTGGGCAGTGTGGCCTTGCCACTGCATAAAGGGTTGCGAAAATTTCAAATGCCTTGTGGCAAATCCCGGCCTCATTGCACTGCATCTCTGAGAGTGGAGTGCAAGTATTTTGTGCCTGCCAAGGTACATGAATACATATACACCCACCCTGCTCCTTACTCCCTGATGGTCAAGTTGGTCAACCACAGGGAGCAGCAGGGTAAACCAGCCCCCACTCCAAAAAAATTCAGGGAGGCTGAATTCATTTGGCAGAAAAATATATTCGTCCTCAAGCATCCAGTTATGGGTGGCAAACCATCAGGCTCCCCTGGACTGGTATGAATTCAGTCTGTGGAGCTCTTTGCCCAAGTTCGAGGACTCCCTGTCACGCTCCTGGAGGAAGGAGTTCAAAGCTCTGATGGAGAGGGTTCAGCGGCTGCCAGGGCAATCCTGCAGGCAGCATCGGATGCAGTGGACACGGCTGCGTGGTTCATGGCCTCTGCAGTATCTATGAGGAGGGCGTCATGGCTCCTGCTGTCTGGGTTGTCCAGTGAGGTGCAGAACTCCTTGCAGAACTCCCATTTGATGGCAAGGCTCTGTTTGCAGAACAGATGGACATAAAACTGCATGGCCTGAAAGACTCTCGCACTACACTTAAGACTCTTGGCCTCGATGTTCCAGCTCCAGCTCTACCTAAGTTTAAGCCGCAGCAGACTCCCACCCGGACCACCCACTCTAAATACAAGCCCCCTTATAAAAAGTCACGGGACTATAAGAAACACCGGCAAAGGCAGTCTCCGTCTGCCCCCCAGCCTGGGCCCTCCAAGGACAAACAGGCAGGGAAACAGCGGTTTTGACGGGATGTCCGGGGGCGACCTACTAGTTCACATCAGGGATCCACCCACAATAAAGCTTCCCTTCTCCAACTGGTTGTGTGCTTTTCTCCCGGAGTGGTTGTGGCTGACCTCAGACTGATGGGTCCTCAGCACCATCTCCCATGGCTACACCCACCAGTTTACCTCTACCCTACCCAATCACCCTCTGCACTATCCCTCCTGGGGTACCCCGCTGATGAGGTCCTGCTCGAGCAGGAGGTGGGTCGGCTTTTTGGCCTAGGGATGGTGGAAGTGGTGCCAGTGGAGTTCAAACTCAAGGGGTACTACTCCCGCTATTTCCTTATCCCAAAGGCCAAAGGGGGGGCCTAGGCCCATCCTGGACCTGCGATACCTGAACCAGTACATGGTGACGCTCAAGTTCTGCATGGTCTCCCTGGCCTCCATCGTTCCCTCCCTGGATCCCGGGGACTGGTACACCGCCCTCGATCTGCAGGACGCGTACTTCCACATCCACAGGCGCTATCTCCATTTCACGGTTGGACAGGAACACTACTAATTTATGGTCCTCTGGTTTGGTCTGTCCCCTGCCCCCAGGGTATTTACAAAGTGTAGGTCTGTGGTGGCGGCCTACCTCAGGCGCTGTGGGGTCCAGATCTTCCCCTGTCACCTCCCAGTCACAGATGTGGGATCATGTGGCGCTCCTTCTGTCCACGTGCGCCACTCCGGGCCTGTTGATAAATGACACCAAGTCCACATTAGTCTCAGTACAACGTATAGAGTTTATCAGAGCAGTCCTGGCCACCACGTCGGCCAGAGTCTCCCTCCCACTGGACAGGTTCAAGACTCTGAAAGGGCTCATCAACACAGTCACAAGGTTTCCAGTGACAACAGCCAGAGTGTGTCTCCAGCTCTTGGGTCACATGTTGGTGTGCACATATGTCGTTCGCCATGCCAGACTCAGGATGAGGCCCCTCCACCTCTGGTTGGTCTCGGTGTTATCCCAGGCAAGAGATAGGATGGACATGGTCCTCACTGTGCTCGAACTGGGGATCACCTCCCCGTGATGGTGGTCCTCCCCTGGGAACATGCTCCATGGGGTCCCGTTCAGAGGCAGGCCCCTGTTGATGGAACTGGTGTCCGACGCATCGGACCTGGGGTGGGTAGCCAATGTGGGAGACGTTCAGACCCACGGTCTGTGGTCTGCACAGGACCTGGCCTTCCACATAAAGGTCAAGGAGTTCAGGGTAGTCCAGCTGGCGTGCGTGGCCTTCCACTCATGGACAACACGGCCTCAATGTTTTATATTAACATGCAAGGCAGGGCCTGATCCTCTGCCATCTGCCTGGAAGCCCTCAAGCCCACATTTGCCTACAGGCCCACTACCTACCGGGTGCCCAGAAATCGTGGGCGGATCACTTGAGCAGGGGCTTCTCTCAGCATGAGTGGTCTCTTCACCCAAAGGTGGTGCAAAGACTTTTCCAAGAGTGGGGAACTCCCCAGGTGAACCTGTTCATGACTCGGAAGAACCGTCGTTGTACCTGGTTCTGCTCCGGGGAGTGTTAGGACGGGGCGCTATCTCCGATGCCTTCCTTCTGTCCTAGTCAGGCCAGTTTCTCTATACCTTCCCCCCCATTCCTGCTGATCGGCAAGGTCCTGGAAAAGATAAAGACGGACAGGGTTCGGGTCCTCCTTATTGTCCTGACATGGCCCAGGCAGCATTGGTACAGGCATCTCACAAGCCTGGCGGTCGCCCGGTTGTGGTCGTTACCATTCCCTTTTGGACTTGCTGTCCCAGGACCAGGGTCACCTCCTCCACCCCAGCCTAGCGACACTCCACCTCACGAGGTGGCTGCTCAGTGTATAGGCTGGGAGGAAAGGATGTGCTCGGAAGGGGTTCAGAGTATCCTGTTGGAAAGCAGGCAACCCACGCACTGAGCCTACTTGGGAAAGTGGTCTCGGTTTTCCCCATGGGCAGCTGAGCGGGGCATTTCTCCTGTGGCTGCCCCAATCCAGCTAATTTTGGACTACTACCTCCTTCACCTTAGAGCCCAGGGCCTGGCACCCTTGTCCGTCAAGGTGCACTTGGTGGCCATATCAGTCTTCCACCCGCCAGTGCAGGGGCACACGGTATTCTCCCATGCCATTACTGGCCAATTCTTTAAAGGATTGGATCGTCTCTTCCCATGCTTTAGGCCCACAGTCCTGCAGTGGGACCTGAACTTGGTGCTGGCCCGGCTGACGGGTCCCCCGTTTGAGCTGCTAGATACATGCTCCTGGTTGCACCTCTGGGAGAAGGTAGCCTTCCTAGTACCTGTACTGGGGGAGCTCTGCTGCGACCCCTAGAGTCGCACCTCTGTACCGTGCTATAAAGGGAGCTGCGCCCTCCCCCCACCCTCAGTTCCTTCTTGCCGCCAGAAAGTGAATTGTTGGAACTTTGTGCTCCAGATCTGCTGCAGCCTTTCTACTCGACCTTAGTGGTACCGTTCCTGGAATTGTTCCTTCAGTTGTTAAAGTGGGCTCGGGGCATGCCCCAGGCTTCAAGTTGTGCGACTCCTGTCATCGTTCTATGCCTAGGAGCGTCCCACACACTGAGTGTCTTCGCTGCCTGGGTGAGACTCGCATCAGCGAACGTTATAAGATCTGGAGGTCATTCAAGCTGTGGACTAAGAAGGAGAGACACATTAGACTCCTTGCTCTCCTGATGGAATCGGCATTGGCCCCAACTTTCTCACAGCAATGCTGAGACAAGGAAAGAGGGGAGGCTGGTCTCACATCAGGCAGCCTGTGGTCCCCCCTAGGCTCAAGGCCTCCGACTCATGCTGAGTGGAACAGCCCGGCGCCATCCGCATGCACATCTCCGCTGGTACAGATGGTGTCAACCCTGGAGGTGATGCAGGCAGCGAAAGACATTGAGTCTGCCGGTCCCAGTCGTGCAGCCGGTGATGGCCCCCCGGTCTCGGGGCAAGCCCCCATTGGGTGCCCATCAGACCTCTCCTGTGGGTTGCAGTTCCCACTCTGAGGGCCGCTCCCCGCACTGTTTGGTGCGCCCTCCCTTGATGCCGACCAGGCCATCCAGGTCACCACCCACACGGGAGTCTCAGGGACCCTCTACGCCGCCTGACAGCGAGCACAGGCATCGAGAGAGGCTCTGGAAACGTTTCCCTTCACGGCGTGGCTACCTTTTATATCAGCTTCTACTTAGCCCAGTAAATTTGGCAGCTGGAATGTAGACTTCTCTCTCCTTTCTCCCCAATTACTTACCCACACAGCCCTCCTAGACTCTTCTTGTCAGTTAGAGAAGAGGATGACTATGTTACATCCCCATTTCTTTCCCCCATTTCCAATCTAGTGTGAGGTAATGTGGGGAGTGTGTTTCTTCTATTCTTCTTCCTACCCTGTGAATAACCTTAGGGGCTGCCTTTGCTCAAAGTTTTTCAAGATAATTGCAGAGTGGAATTCACATGGTTGGTATAGGCCTCACTGCTGTCCAAAGGATTCTGACTAGCAGAATGAAAACGGCAATATAGTCCTTTAGCATTCCCTAGCAACAGTAGCAGGAAACAGTTTATAGACTAACTTTTCACATTTAGAAGTGTTTCCTTAAAACTATAGGATTGAAAGTCCAGATGGAATCTTTCCTTCTCATATACTGTCTTACCAGTAATTAAACTTCTGCAGCCCCAACTATGCTCTTGTTTACACATATGCAACCCCTAAATTAGCTGTTATCACTCAAGAAAGGGATCTTGGAGTCATTATGGATAGTTCTCTGAAAACATCCACTGCATGTGCAGCGGCAGTCTAAAAAGCGAATAGAATATTGGGAATTATTAAGAAAGGGATAGATAATAAGACAGAAAATATTATATTTCCTCTCTATAAATCCATGGTATGCCCGCATCTTGACTATTGTGTGCAGCTGTAGTTGCTCCATCTGAAAAAAGGTATATTAGACTTGGAAAAGGTTCAGAAAAGGGCAATAAAAGTAATTAGGGTTATGGAACGGCTGCCATATGAGGAGAGATTAATAAGATTGGGACTTTTCAGCTTGGAAAAGAGACGACGGGGAAAGATAGTGGAGGGGTATGATAGAGGTCTATAAAATCATGACTGGTGTGGAGAAAGTAAATAAGGAAGTATTATTTACTACTTCTTGTAATACAAGAATGAGGGGTCAGCAAATTAAATTAATAGGCAGCAAATTTAAAACAAACAAAAGGAGGTATTTTTTCACACAATGCACAATTAAACCGTGTAACTCTTTGCCAGAGGATGTTGTGAAGGCCAAGATGATAACAGGGTTCAAAAAGAACTAGAGAAGTTCATGGAGGATAGGTCCCATTAATGGCTATTAGCCAGGATGGACAGGGATGGTGTCTCTAGTCTCTGTTTGCCAGAAGCCAGGAATGGGTGACAGGAGATGGATCACTTGATGGTTGCCTGTTCTGTTCATTCCCTCTGGGGCACCTAGTATTGGCCATTGTTGGAAGACAGGGTACTGGGCTAGATGACAGTTGGTCTGACCCAGTATGGGCGTTCTTATGTTGTTAGGCTTCTGTGGAGTGCAAAGGTATATGTGAGGATATAGCTAGAAGATAATGAGGTTGTGCAGGTATAAGTCTGAACACGTAATTTGGACTGAAGAAGCTTTATTACAATTAACAATGCCCAAGAAAGGAAAACCAGCTCGACTCTGAGGCCAAGTTGAATGTGTGTGGAAGGCAGTTAGAAAAAACACTGGTTTATTGGTAAAATGGAACAAATTTGGCATGATGTAATTGAGGTACAATATAAAAAATGACAATGTGTAAGGGTCCATGTTGAGTCATTTTTCAGAGTAGAATTCCATTTTAAATTCTGCTTAAATTGTTGGTGGTCTCCCCCTACTCTGTTCACCAAAGAAAATGTGCTACTCATCCTTGGCAAATAGGTTGAAAAATCTGTGTGTAATTCCCACCAGCACTAATTCCCCAATAGCACTAATGGGACTGATGGCTACACAAACAGATCTCTCGTGTTGATGGGGAAATAGACCCTTAAATGTATTCAGCAGTTTTGCTTTTTGAGACAGCTATAGTCTGGTTTCCAAGGGGAAGCAAAGGCCCAAGACAGAAATAAAAGAATCTAACCATACACATTTTGACTATTTTGATGACACACATTTTGATTACTTTATTTGTCTGTTTCATAGCCTTGTGACAAGGATGAGAATAACGTCACCAAAATGATGTGGCTAATATTTGTGTTAATTGAGTTAACTGTCCCCCTGATCCCTTGGGTCACTGATTGTAATAGCCCTGTTTGTCAACCAGCACTTCAGTTCTGCGGAACTGAACACCCCTCCACACCTGTTATAAATGCCAAAGTGCTCATTTGTATGATGGCAGCAACAAGGAAAACCACAGGTCCAATCCAGCAGAATGTATCTATAGCATTCTGAGCCCCAGAAGGCTCTGCACTCCAGCTCCCCAGAGCCCAAAGAGAAGTCTGATGCAGAGCTGCCTTATCGGAAAGAAGACTGTTTACTCCACTCCCTATCGGTATTATTCTGGGAACAAGGATACAGTTGAAACTCTAGGCCTTTAATTTTTTTCTGAAAGGCTGCTAGCAGCCAGGTGGGGCTAGGTATCTTGCTCATTGGTGAGATTAGTCACCCTATATGATAATCAGACTGCTTCCAGGGAGGAAGAGGTTGTGGAATACTTAATACAGCATTCGACATCCACCAAATGTGTGGGGCTTCCTCTTGGAGTAGACCACCACCTTACCAGCTCCTTAGTCTCTGATGCTCAGAGCTTCAGTGGGCCAGCAGCAACAAGAGTAACTGGTTTGTTTGTATTATCAGATTTATATAACACTTTCCATGACACATATTCCCAATGCACTGCACAGTCAGGTAACCACCAAATAACAAAGCACTACATAAAATTCCCTTTCATAAAGCAGGTTACATTAGGATTATAGCAATTTTGCAACAGTAGGTAAAAAATAACAAACCTTAACACAGGCAGAACAATTGAGGGTTCCTCCTGGTGAGTTTTCCCTTTAGGAGCTGAAGATGATTAGTTGTATAAACTAGCATGCTGGGCTAATGTATGTCGCTGGATCGATAAGTCATATTAGCAAGGCTCTGGTTAGAAAGACTTTTGGAAATGTCATGGTTTAATTGCCATCTAACCCATGTATATGTATGTGGCCTATTTAAGTTGCCAGCTGAGGAGTGACTTGTCTCTGTATATAATAGACTAAGACAGAGTAACCCATTTTTTGGTCCTTTTGTGTGAGGGATGTTTTGTGATTTCACATGTTTTAGTTAATATATCAATAAAAGCTTTATGTTAAGAGTTCTGAGTTTAGAGCTATTTATTAAGTTAGAATGAATAGATGAATTAGGGCTGTCAATCACAGTTAACTCACACAATTAACTAAAAAAAATCATGATTAATCACATTGTTAATAGAATACCAATTGAAATTTTTTAAATATGTTGGATGTTTTTTCTACATTTTCAAATATATTGATTTAAATTACAACACAGAATACAAAGTTTACAGTGCTTGCCTTATATTTATTTTTATCACAAATATTTACACTGTAAAAATGATAAACAAAATAGTATTTTTGAATTGACTTCATACAAGTACTGTAGTGCAATCTCTTCATTGTGAAAGTGCGACTTACAAATGTAGATTTTGTTGTTGTTGTTGGTTATATAGTTGCACTCAAAATCAATGTAAAACTTTAGAACCTACAGGTCCACTCAGTCCTACTTCTTGTTCAGCCAATCACTAAGACAAAGAAACTTGTTTACATTTACGGGAGATAATATGCCCGCTTCCTATTTCCAATGTCACCTGAAAGTGAGAACAGGTGTTTGCATGGCACTTTTATAGCCGGCATTGCAAGGTATTTACATAAATATTCATATGCCCCTTCGTGCTTCAGCCAACATTCCAGAGGACATGCTTCCATGCTGATGATGCTTATTTAAAAAAAAGATGCGTTAATTAAATTTGTGATTGAACTCCTTGGGGGAGAATTGTATGTCTCCTGCTTTGTGTTTTACCTGCATTCTGCCGTATAGTTCATGTTCTAGCGGTCTCGGATGATGACCTAGCACGTGTTCGTTTTAAGAACACTTTCATTGAACAAAGAAGGTATCAATGTGAGATTTCTAAAGATAGCTACAGCACTCAACCCAAGGTTTAAGAATCTAAAGTGCCTTCCAATATCCGAGAGGGACGAGGTGTGATGCGTGCTTTCAGAGTCTTAAAAGAGCAACACTCTGATGCAGAAACTACAGAACCCAAACCACCATAAAAGAAAATCAACCTTCTGCTGGTGGCCTCTTGACTCTCATGATGAAAATGAACATGTGTTGCTCCACACTGCTTTGGATCGTTATCGAGCAGAACCCGTCATCAGCATGGACATACGTCCTCTAGAATGGTGGGCAAAGCTTGAAGGGACATATGAATCTGGCACATAAATATCTTGCAATGCCACTACAACAATGCCATGCAAATGCCTGTTGTCATTTTCAGGTGACCTTGTAAACAAGAAGCGGGCAGTATTATCTCCCGCAAGTGTAAACAAACTAGTTTGAGCTATTGGCTGAACAAAAAGTAGGAATGAGTGGATTTGCATTTTTTCTCCAGCACTTGCGGCAGTGGTTTAATTCATGTTGTTGCTGGTTGAACTGAAAATTAACATCCTGATGAGTTGTCAAGATAGGCTTATTTGAAATTAGTGTATCAAGGGGAAACCGTAATAGAGAAAAGGAACCAAAAGTGGTTTTGCAAAGCTTACATGGCAGTTTCATGACAGAATTCC
Organism: Chelonoidis abingdonii; assembly: GCF_003597395.2. Lineage (NCBI taxonomy): Eukaryota > Metazoa > Chordata > Testudines > Testudinidae > Chelonoidis > Chelonoidis abingdonii. The sequence goes on from NC_133769.1 coordinate 228,634,414, forward strand.
AGTATTGGCAGTCAACAGCAATGGTTGAGAAACCAAAATTGGTCAGTACAGCTGTTAACACCAATGCCTCCCAGACAACAAATAAGTAATTCTGAATTGTTCTGCTCAGTTAAATTAAACAACTCCAGAGGTCATTCTACAACGCAATGAACTGATAGTTTGTTGTTTACTAAACTGCAAAAATGTTAACTTCACACTTTCCTCTGTGATCCAATAAGCTTATTCATAACAGACAGTACAGTACGCTTTACGCAGAAATCTGGAAGATGGCATCACGGTTATTGGAAGATAGCGTTGAAACAGGAAAAGCTGAATGTTACTGGGTGGAACATCTGTCTGCTTTGCAGATTGTTTAGTCTCTGTTAATATGTCTTGCAAAACATTGACATTCATAGGTACATTCATTTCTGTAAATTATGTACTGATATGTAAGAACATAAGAACATAAGAACGGCCGTACCGGGTCAGACCAAAGGTTCATCTAGCCCAGTATCTGTCTACTGACAGTGGCCAATGCCAGGTGCCCAGAGGAGTGAACCTAACAGCAATGATCAAGTGATTCTCTCTGCCATCCGTCTCCAATCCTCTGATGAACAGAGGCTAGGGACACCATTCTTACCCTTCCTGGCTAATAGCCATTTATGGACTTAGCCACCATGAATTTATCCAGTTCCCTTTTAACATTGTTATAGTCCTGCCTTCACAACCTCCTCAGGTAAGAGATTCCACAAGTTGACTGTGCGCTGCGTGAAAGAAGAACTTCCTTTTATTTGTTTTAAACCTGCACTATTAATTTAATTTGGTGACCCCTAGTTCTTGTATTATGGGAATAAGTAAATAACTTTTCTTATCCACTTTCTCCACATCACTCATGATTTATATACCTCTATCATATTCCCCTTAGTCTCCTCTTTTCCAAGCTGAAGAGGCCTAGCCCTTTAATCTTCCTCGTATGGGACCCTCTCCAAACCCCTATCATTTTAGTTGCCCTTTTCTGAACCTTTTCTAGTGCTAGAATATCTTTTTTGAGGTGAGGAGACCATCTTGTACACAGTATTCGAGATGTGGGCGTACCATGGATTTATATAAAGGGCAATAATATATTCTCAGTCTTATTCTCTATCCCTTTTTAATGATTCCTAACATCATATTGCTTTTTTGACCGCCTCTGCGCACTGCATGGACATCTTCAGAGAACTGTTCCACGATGACGCCAAGATCTTTTTCCTGACTCGTTCTAGCTAAATTAGCCCCCATCATATTGTATGTATAGTTGGGTTATTTTTTCCAATGTGCATTACTTTACATTTTCCACATTGAATTTCATTTGTCATTTTATTGCCCAATCACTTAGTTTTGTGAGATCTTTTTGAAGTTCTTCACAATCTGCTTTGGTCTTAACTATCTTGAGTAGTTTAGTATCATCTGCAAACTTTGCCACCTCACTGTTTACCCCTTTCTCTAGATCATTTATGAATACATTGAATAGATTGGTCCTAGGACTGACCTTGGGGAACACCACTAGTTACCCCTCTCCATTCTGAGAACTACATTAATTCTACCCTTTGTTCCCTGTCTTTTAACCAGTTCTCAGTCCATGAAAGGACCTTCCCTTTTATCCCATGACAGCTTAATTTACGTAAGAGCCTTTCTGGAAATCTAAGTACACTATGTCCACTGGATCCCCTTGTCCACATGTTTGTTGACCCTTCAGAGAACTCTAATAGATTAGTAAGACATGATTCCCTTTACAGAAACCATGTTGACTATTGCTCAACAGTTTGTTTTTCTGTGTGTCTGACAATTTTATTCTAACTGTTGTTTCGACTTTGCCCGGTACCGACGTTAGACTTACCGGTCTGTAATTGCCGGGATCACTCTAGAGCCCTTTTTAAATATTGGCGTTACATTAGCTAACTTCCAGTCATTGGGTACCGAAGCGATTTAAAGGTCAGGTTACAAACCTTAGTTAATAGTTCCGCAACTTCATATTTGAGTTCTTTCAGAACTCTTGGTGAATGCCATCTGGTCCCGGTGACTTTGTTAATGTTGAGTTTATCAATTAATTCCAAAACTCCTCTAGTGACACTTCAATCTGTGACAGTTCCTCAGATTTGTCACCTACAAAAGCCGGCTTCAGGTTTGGGAATCCCTAACATCCTCAGCCGTGAAGACCGAAGCAAAGAATCCATTTAGTTTCCTCCACAATGACTTTATCATCTTTAAGCGCTCCTTTTGTATTTGATTGTCAAGGGTCCCACTGGTTGTTAGCAGGCTTCCTGCTTCTGATGTACTTAAAAAACATTTGTTATTACCTTTGGAGTTTTTGGCTAGCCGTTCTTCAAACTCCTCTTTGGCTTTTCTTATTATACTCTTGCATTAAGCTGGCAGTGTTTGTGCTCTTATATTTGCCTCACTAGGATTTGACTTCCATTTTTTAAAGAAGTCTTTTATCTCTCATGCTTCTTTTACATGGTTGTTAAGCAACAGTGGCTCTTTTTTAGTCCTTTTATTGTGTTTTTTAATTTGGGGTATACACTGAAGTTGGGCCTCTATTATGGTGTCTTTAAAAAGGCCCATGCAATTGCAGGGATTTCACTTTAGTCATTGTACCTTTTAACTTTTTTTAACTAACCCCCTCATTTTTGTATAGTTCCCTCTTTTGAAATTAAATGCCACAGCGTTTGGCTGTTGAGGTGTTCTTCCCCCACAAGGATGTTGAATGCTATGTATTATGGTCATTATTTAAGTGGTCTGCTATAGTTACCTCTTGGACCAGCTCCTGCGCTTCACTCAGGATTAAATCTAGAGTTGCCTCTCCCTTGTGGGTTCCCGTACCAGCTGCTCCATGAAGCAGTCATTTAGTATCAAGAAATTTTATCTCTGCATTTCGTCCTGAAGTGAAAGTTTCCAGTCAATATGGGGATAATTGAAATCCCCACTATTATTGGGTTCTTAATTTTGATAGCTTCTTAATTTCCTTAGCATTTCAATCACTATTACTGTCCTGGTCAGGTGGTTGATAATAGATCTCTAATGTTATATTTTTATTAGAGCATGAAATTTCTATCCGTAGCGATTCTATGGAACATGTGGATTCGCTTAAGATTTTTACATTCTTTGAATCTACATTTTTTTTCACATATAGTGCCACTACCTCCCCTGCACGACCTGTTCTGTCCTTCTGATATATTTTGTACCCCAGAATGATTGTGTCCATTGATTGCTCTCAGTCCACCAGGTTTCTGTGATGCCTATATATTCAATATCCTCCTTTATCACAAGGCACTCTAGTTCACCCATCTTATTATTTAGAAGTCTAGCATCTGTGTACACAGCATTTAAAAACTTGTCCCTGTTTTATTTGTCTGCCTTTTCTGATGTGCCAGATTCTTTTTATGTGACTGTTTATCATCTGATCTGGCCTTACATATCCTCTTCCGTCCTCTGCTCCTGACTATAACTTGGAGATTCCCTATTATCAACTCTCCCTAAGAGAAGTCTGTGTCTGATCCACATGCTTCTCTGCAGCAGTTGGCTTTCCCCCATCACTAGTTTAAAACTTCTCTACAACCTTTTAATGTTTAGTGCCAGCAGTCTGGTTCCACTTTAGTTTAGGTGGAGCCCATCTCTCCTGTATAGGCTCCCTCCATCCCAAAAGTTTCCCAGTTCCTAATGAACATAACCCTCCTCTCTACACCATCGTCTCATCCACACATTGAAACTCTGAAGCTCTGCCTGCCTACCTGGCCCTGCTCATGGAACTGGGAGCATTTCTGAGAATGCCACATAGAGGTCCTGGATTTGAGTCTCTTCCCTAGCAGCCTAAATTTGGCTTCCAGGACATCTCTCCTACTCTTCCCTATGTCATTGGTACCTACATGTTACTACGACCACCAGCTCCTCCCAGCACTGCACATAAGTGTGTCTAGATCCTCGAGAGATCCGCAACCTTCGCACCAGGTAGGCAAGTCACCATACGTTCTCCGGTCATCACAAACCCAGCTATCTATTTTCTAATGATCGAATTCTCCATTACTAAACACCTGCCTTTTCCTAGCAACTGGAGTTCCCTCCCCCGGAGAGGTAACTTCAGTGCGAGAGGCAACCCCAGCACCATCTGGAAGGAGGGTCCCAACTATGAGAAGGTTTCCCTCTGCTCCCATTGACTGCTCTGCTTCCCTGGGCCTTTCTTCCTCCTCAACAGCACAGAGGCTGTCTGAGCAGAGGTGGGACAATTCTGCAGTGTCCCGGAAAGCCTCATCAACATACCTCTCTGCCTGCCTTAGCTTCTCCAGTTCCGCTACCCTGCCTCCAAAGTCCGTACGTGGTTTCTGAGGGCCAGGAGCTCCTTGCACTGACTGCACACATACGCAACCCACCCACAAGGCAGGTAATCATACATGCTACACTCAGCGCAATAAACTGGATAGCCCCCACTCTGCCGCTGGGCTTCTGCCTGCATTGTCTCCTAGTTAATGGAAGGGTAGTTTAAAGAAAGGGGTTTTGGAATATGGTTTGGATCATAGGTTTTAAGGGGACTACAGGGGAACAGGTAGGACTGACAAAGGACCCCCCCTCTCTTCCCACTCCCCTTCTAAACTCCCTTGCAAAACTCCCTGTTAGCAGCCCCTGTTTGCAAAGCTCCCTGGTCGCTTGTGCGCGGCTTTATAAAGCCCTGGCCTGAGTTAATGCCCCGCCTACTGATTAAGGCTCAGTCAATTACCAGAGGCTTCGAGCTTTCAAACCTTCCTTTGAAGCTCACGGCCTCCAACTGCCAGCCACAGCACATGGTCCTTCAAACCACCAAACAAACAAACAAACAAACAAACAAACAAACAAACAAACAAACAAAGACTGACAAACACAAGCTCAGCACACAGCAAGTAACCCACACACACACACTCTACAGACACTGTATTTGCTCCTCCTTCACCTGGAGAACTCCCTTGCAAAACTCCCTGTTAGCAGCCCCTGGTCGCAAGCTCCCTGGTTGCTTGTGCATGGCTTTATAAAGCCCTGGCCTGAGTTAATGCCCCGCCTACTGATTAAGGCTCAGCCAATTACCAGAGGCTTCCAGCTTTCAAACTTTCCTTTGAAGCTCACGGCCTCGAATTGCCAACCACAGCACACAGTCCCCACAGATGCTGTATTTGCTCTTCCTTCACCTGGAGAACTCCCTTGCAAAACTCCCTGTTAGCACCCCCTGTGAAATGAGTAGGCAAGATATAACAGGTGTTAACATTTATTTTTAACTTAGTTACTAAAATCTGTATAGAGGTTAATTTAATGTGTTTCACTGTTTTATTATTTTATCTACCTTGAAAAGGGGCTTTGCAAGCATTTTGATAAACTGATGATTGAAAGTTTCAATCATCAGTTTCATTTCAGCTTCACTATCTATATCTCCCATCCACTGGAATCCTCCTGAAACAAATAACAACAAAACAATAATAATCAGCAGTGAATCCAAACAGAAGTCACTGTGCCTCCTCCAGCAACACTACAATACAGTATCAGAGGGGTAGCTGTGTTAGTCTGGATCTGTAAAAGCAGCAGAGAGTCCTGTGGCACCTCATTCAGAACTACAATACAGGGATTTCTTTTTCTTGTGTGATAAAAAACCAAAGCATAAAACACAACCACCGTCACTGTAGTAACACTATTATAAGCTGTAGCAGTGTATTTAGGATCTTTGCTGTTGTGCTGATCATAGCCTATATTAATCACCAGCTTCTCAAGGCTGACACAGTAAGGGCTTGGCTACATTGGCACTTTACAGCGCTGCAACTTTCACGCTCAGGGGTGTGAAAAAACACCCCCCCTGAGCGCTGCAAGATGCAGCGCTGTAAAGTGTCAGTGTAATCAGGGTGGCAGCGCTGGGAGCGCGGCTCCCAGCGCTGCACGCTACATCCGTAAGGGATGTGGTTTACAAGCAGCGGTGGGAGAGCTCTCTCCCAGCGCTGCGGCTCTGACTACACTCACACTTCAAAGTGCTGCCGCAGCAGCGCTTTGAAATTTCTAATGTAGACAAGCCCTAAGTTTATTCAGTGTTTTTTAAAAACACCATGCCTGGCTCAATTGCTAATCTTTTATGTACTCTTGGATTTTGTTAAATGAACTTCAAAATTTGTCACAACTTCCATTCCCCCTCTTTCCCCTCACCCAGAAGCACAGTAGCTTAATGACTACTTAGCTTTGTTTCTTCTCATTACTGAAACCACCACAGAGATTATAAATTGGAATTTGTGTATACCTTGTTGCTATTTCAGGGAATTAGATGGTATTGCCAGGCAACTGTTAACAGAAGGTATTGTTTTGTGATTAATGACCACAGCAGACATTCTGGAGTGAAAGAAATCTCTGGTTTTTTCAAGGCTGCCTAATGCATCCTGCTCTTCAGAGTAGATTTAAATGGCTTTGATTACATCATTGATTTTAATCATTTTTTTATTCTTAAAAAAAAATCTCATTTTCACAAGACGGTATATGACAGCAAAAACATCTGGTGTACTGCCACTGTTGGTTAACCAAAATATTTCCAAGTTAATCATCAGTTAACTTTGTTAAACTACATTTATTAATAATCTTCATTTTGCCAACATGGGACTATTTCATATTATGTATTATGTATTCATCAAAATGTGTTTTCATCAGAGTTAAATTAAACCAGGAAAACCAGCATGATCAAAAATGTCTCTGTTAAAAATAAAGATATGTTAAACTTATTGATGCATAATCAAATTGATATGGAAGAGTGAAAAGTATGTTTCACATTATAAATGATTAAGTAAATAAAAGAGATAAAGTTTAGTGAATTTTGATAGGATTCTATTTGCCCTTCACTGGGAACACTTTGAATGTTTCAGTTCTGGTCATTAATTTGTGGCTGGGATGGTTATCAATTAGTAAGTGTTGAGGTGGTAGCAATATCCACTTCTTCAAGAGTAGGATTAGGCAAGCTCCTCTGTCCAGTACAGAGACAAAACCAGATGTGGTTTTGTCCAGTATCACACAGGCAGAGGCAGGCCCATGTCATTCTCAGAAGTACCAGAATGTCCAGTATTTTGGGGATGCATGAGTGGTCACCCTAAGTAAGATACCTTCCCTGATTCTGGTACTTGCGCTGAGACTGTGGGCACAAAAATGAGATGGAGTGTATGCTTGCTGTTTATAGTTTAACTGTAAGTGTGTCTGCCATGTTTCTTGAAGTTTTATACAAACTGAATTTGAAAGAATTATACAATATATATGGTTCTCCCTTAATTTGTTGCTGACAGTCTTCTGTACCCTCAGACAGTCTCCTGCAATTCTCTTTAGTCCTATATTTACAATTTAGGCTATGTGATTATTTCATGTATTTTATCATGATTTTCCATCAGGGTTTAGAGGTGGTTGAGCCAGCAACATGAAGGTTCAGTTCAGATAAATTTCTAAAGAATTTCTCTGATCACTTCCCTATTCAGCTTCCAGCTCCTTTCTTTACCCCCAGAGGCATAGTTCCCCACCTCTGAAGATCACATCCTTCGGCAGCAGTTTCTAGTTCAAATCCTAGATCATGCTTCATCCTCATCTCATGGCAGCAGTTGCATGTAAAACCCAGGAACAACTCTGCTGAGTCATGCTGCTGCATTTCCATTCATTCTGAGCCTTTCTGGTATTTATACATGGGGGAGCTCTTCTAAGCCCACTAAGCCAAGAAGTCTCAGAGCACAGGGAAGAAAGAGTGAATGTAATCATAGTTGCAGGATGCTGTGCTGAGGGTCCTACTGATCAGCTGCAACTAACAGTGGAGTGGATAATGGGATACATGATGGGAAGCAGTATGTTCTAGAGAACAGAACACTGGATAGGGACATGGGCTCTGTTCCCAGCTCTACCATGGCTTGCTGGATGACCTTGGGTAAGTCACTTTACCTGTCTATATTTCAGTTTCTCCATCTGTAAAATATCAGAGGGATAGCCGTGTTAGTCTGGATCTGTAAAAGCAGCAAAGAGTCCTGTGGCACCTTATAGACTAACAGGACTCTTTGCTGCATCTGTAAAATGAGACTCATAGAATATCAGGATTGGAAGGGACCTCAGGAGGTCATCTAGTCCAGCCCCCTGCTCAAAGCAGGACCAATCCACAGACAGATTTTTGCCCCAGATCCGTAAATGGCGCCCTCAAGAGTTTAACTCTCAAGCCTGGGTTTAGCAGGCCAGTGCTCAAACCACTGAGCTATCTCTGCCCCCCAAATGATGAAACTGACCTCTCTCTGTAAAGCGCTTTAGGATCAACTGATGAAGAAGGCTATATAAGAGCTAGATATTTATTTATTTATTCTTTTGTTCATTCTCTTTTGGGAGCAGGTGAGAGAACAGGCTGCCTGGCAGAAGACCTTTACTGGGGCAAGTGTGCTGTGGAGGGATCTTGGTAAACATTTCCTGAATCTCAGCAAAGATTAGGTTGGGAAACGAGTGAAAGTGGCCTCAGTTTGTCTAATCCTGTCAGGATAGAGTAGTTCCTTTGAATAGTATTAAAAAATCTTTCATAATGTTTCACTCTTCTTGTTCATGTCTATAGCTGATACAGAGTGTTCATTTACAGTTTAAATTCCAAAATAGTCAGGCAACACTAAAGATAAAGTTCTGGTAGTAGTGTTAATTTTGCAGGTTATTTTTGAATCTGCAGCTGGTTAAAAGTGTGGCTTAATACAGTGTATTACTCCTTCTGTTGTGTCACATGGACATAAATATATATAAATAATACCCCCCTCACCTGCAGCGGCTTGGAGCTCCAGGGACTGCCAGAGGCAGCCGGCGTACCCCGCAGCTCCCAGCCCCCGTGGGCGGCAGGGAACCCTGCAGCTCGAGTGCCCCATAGGCTGAAATCACAGAGGTTGCTGGAAGTCACCGATTCCATGACTTCTGCAATCTCCATGACTAAATCGTAGCTGTAACGATCAGTACTTCACTGATATCAGTTGTCTGTCAATTACACAACTCTGGGTCCTGTTGTTGTACTTAAACATTATTACTGGATCATTGTGTTCATGTTGCTCTACTGTAATCGCTGCTGACCATGCAGCCTTGATATAACCACATTGATACACATTTCTGGAAAATAGAAAAAAAAATTGAACTGTATGATCTGAGCAATGATTTTTGTCTGGGGAATCGTGAGAATTTAATGGAATAACACAAGTAGTTCTGCCAGGCTTCCAAGATCCTCGCAGCTTTGACCAAATAAATCTTGGTCATAAAATTCACAATAGCAGCCAGCTGAGTCATCTCAGAAGTCTAACTGTGCTGTCTAGTAAGAGAAAATATACTCTTCAGTAATGGTGGAACATTAGCACATACCTAGTAAAATATTGCATAACCGCAATGGCATAGTATATAATGGATTAAACATGTTTGAAAGTCCTGCAATGTTCATAATTCAGCTGCAAACATACAAACAGGGCACTTGACGCAGCAGAGTTAAAAGGTGCACTTAAAAATTAGCTTCAAAACAAAGCAGCCTTTTACTGCTCCTTTTTAGTGGAAAAGCGAGAGTTTCAAAGATTGATCGATTTATTTAAGGGGGTGGGCGAATGTTACTCTTTATATTAGAAATATCAGTTCTCAACTTGCATCTGTTTTCTGCTGGATCTGAAACACATCAGAGATTTTATTTCTTCTGCCCTGAGTATCAACCACCCTTCCAACAGAGTGATTAAGAGAATTAGAGCTCAGGTTTCAACATCCCAGCTGCGATGTCACTGTTCAATTCCTATGAATATTGCCAAAATCCTCCAGGATAAAAGGGAAATCAGGACCTGATATTTCTGTTTTTGTTTGTTTAAATGGGAGATGAACATTAAATCCTGGTTCTGATGTAGTCAATGGCAAAACTGTCATTCACTTAAATGGGGCCAGGATTTCACCTGGGGACTTTAAATGCCATATTAAATAAATCTTACAAGATCTCTAAGGATACCATCTAGTTTTTCTTATCCCTTCCCTTTTAATTAGAAAACTTCAACTTCACAAAAGCACCCAAAATAATTATTCACTTTAAAAAAAAAATTGCTTTAAATTTAGTCAGCAGCTAACCTGCATTTCTTAAAATCTAAATTAACAAATACGAAGATATGCTAAAATGAAAATACTTGGTGCTATAATTGCCCCAGCCAATGGCCAAAAATGATGAAATCTAAAACTCCGTGGGTATCATGAAACACAGTAAAATACAAAGATTGCTAAAAGCATAGAACAATAAGTGCCTTCCCCTGTTGTATAATAGCTTTAAAGAACTGCAAGCTAAACTTAAGTTTTTAAAGTTGGTTTCCAGTTTAATCACAATAAAGAACAACTTGTCTAGCCAGAGTTAGCACCAGACTAAACCGTTTCCTCATAGATACAGGTTTAGCTTCTGAGAAAGGGAAGTAGGAAGTGCAACGTAATATGATTAAAAAAAAAAAAAGTGGAAGATCAGAATTCTGAGCTTCAACATGCAAAGTTTCCTCAGAATTGTCCTGTCAGAAGGGATCAGCTTTGCAGGTCACTTTTAGAAGGGGGTTTTCTATTTTATGTCCCCCTTTCAGATAGGGGAAACTGAGGTTCAGGAGCCTATGTGATTTGCCCAAGTCCAGACAACAAGCCAAAGATAGAAAGAGGAATAAAGCCCAGTGGCCTGGTAGGAACTTCTTGGTGATCAGCACTTTTTTGAAAATCTGGCCACTTATTTAGGTGTCTAAAGATGGATTTAGAAGAACTTTAGACTCTTATTACTGAAAATCTTGGCACAAGTCTTCTAGATTCTTTGCTCTAGCCCTTGCAGTCTAGCAGTCTTTGTACATCTCAGGCTGCTGAGAGAGGCTGGCAATACTTTTTAAAAAAAGAAAACCAGGAAAAATTATAGATTGCAGAGATACCTGTACATTCCTGAAACACCACCCCAATTACAAAATTGTACATGGTTTGTGGATTTTCTTATGGTGGAATTATGATGATTAATTCTTTAAAAGATGTAAACAGTCATTCCATGATCCCAGGTTACAGAATTTCTGTACTGAACGTAACTTTACCATGTTATAGGCTGTTGTACTGCCCAAGTTGTCTTGAATAGGTGATGAAAAGTTAAGATTTGCAATGTATAACATACTGAAACAATATAATATACTGTATATTAATTTAAATTATAATTAGTTTGTATTAATGAGATTAACAGCCCAAATCTCATTTACAGTGACAGGGCAGTGTGAAGGGGCTTTGGTGTAAATGATAATCAGGCCCATGGAAATTAATTTAAAACTATGTCTCAGGAGATACATTTTAAATAATCTCATTTAAATTTAAATACTCTGATTTGTTTTAAATAATTAATTTGTGTTCACTGTACTGCTAGCTCACATTTCAGTTTCTCCAAAACTAGATGTTTTGGATATGTTGCTGCTCTCTGATGGTGGTATGTCTGTCAACAATATTAGTTTGACCTATTTTTAATTGTTGGCTCAGCTTTCAGTGACACTTGACAACCATTTAACATGACTTTTTGTTGTTGTATGCAGTGTAGTTGTAGCTGTGTTGGTCCTAGCGTATTAGAGAGACAAGGTTGGTGAGGTAATAGCAATATGGGATCAACTTCTGTTGGTGAGAGAGATGAGCTTTTGAGCTTACACTGAGCTGTGACACTGAATACTGTGACGGGTTGGGTCATGGAATCCCCCTTAGGACTGCCACCTGGTGTACTGAGGCTACCTCTGAGCCCATTTTCCCTGACAGCTTGGGACTTCAGTACCCTGTCTTGTTGAGCCAGACACGCTAGCCTGCTGCAAACACAGACCCAGGTCTGAACCGCGTCACCCAAAAGCTGCAAACTTAACTGAAAACAGCTTAAGAAGTGCTCCTGTCTCTAGCACCCAGATACCCAGTTCCCAATGGGATCCAAACTGCAAATAAATCCATTTACTCCATATAAAGCTTATACAGAGTAAACTCATAAATTGTTCGCCCTCTATAACACTGATAGAGAGATGCACAGCTGTTTGCCTCCCCCTAGGAATTAATTACTTACTCTGGCTCAATTAATAAGCAAAACATGATTTTTATTAAATATAAAAAGTAGGATTTAAATGGTTCCAAGTAATAACAAACAGAACAAAGTGAATTACCAAACAAAATAAAACAAAAACACACAAGTCTAAGCCTAATATAGTAGGAAACTAAATACAGATAAGTCTCACCCTCAGAGATGTTCCAATAAGCTTCTTTCACAGACTAGACTCCTTTCTAGTCTGGGACCAATCCTTTCCCCTTGTACAGTCCTTGTTCCAGACTAGAAAGAAATCCAGAATTTCTCATGACTGCAGCCCCCTTTGTTCTGTTCCACCCCTTTATATATCTTTTGCACAAGGTGGGAATCCTTTGTCCCTCTCTGGGTTCCTACCCTTCCTCCTAAATGGAAGAGCCCCAGGTTAGAGGTGGATTCCAGTTCAGGTGACATGAACACATATCATTGTAAGACTTCATTACCCACTCGCCAGGACACACGAATACAGGAAGACTTGCAAGTAAACAAGAGCCATTTACAACCAATTGTCCTGGTTAATGGGAGCATTCAAGATTCCAAGCCACCATTAATGACCCACACTTTGCATAACTATAATAGGACCTCAGAGTTATTTTATATTCCTAGTTTCAGATACAAGAATGATACATACGTACAAATAGGATGAACACACTCAGTAGATTATAAGCTTTTTAATGATACCTTACAAGAAACCTTTTGCCTGGAGCATATTCCAGTTATATTATGTTCACACTTATTAGCATTTTTTCATAAAATCACATGAAGTGCAACGTCACAAGTACATTTCCCTGACCTGAAGACGAGCTTTGTAGTGTTTGAAAGCTTCCCTCTCACCAACAGAAGTTGGCCCAATAAAAGATAGTAGCTCACCCAGCTTATTTTTGTTGTTGTCTCCTTTTCATATTAACTGTTAACTCCAATACTTTGTTCAAGTAGTTTTAAAATTCTATCATGGGATTTCCTGCTCACCTGTGTCTTTCACATAGAAGATTAAATTATTCACATGGAAGAATGTCTTCCTGTTGGTGGTGGAAAGATTCTTCCACGTGTCTAAATATGGGTCTACAGAGATGTCAAGGCTGTCCTTAAGAGTGAGATTTACAGCCCAAAGAGTGAGATTCAAGGCCCAAGAGTGAGACTTTCCAAGTGGTGTGTTAGGCCATTGCTTAAAACAGTGAGTCTCATCTTTGGTCCTTGGCGACATCCAGTAGTCCAGGTTTTTAATCCAACCAGCACTTAATAACTTGTTTTAAAATGTACACTGCTTAATATTGCATATTAAATAATTAAATATCCTAATTCATATTAAAGTATAGAATTCTATATGCAATGCAAACTCAGTGGATTTTAATAAAAACAATTATTTGCTGGATGGAATAAAAGCCTGGATGGTCAGAGATCCCTGAGGACCAGAGTTAACAACCCCATCATTTAGGCAAACATTCTGTGGACAGAACAAGACAAATATTCAAAAATAAACTGTTTTTATATAAGCCTAACCAAAAACCCCTTGTTTTATAAACAGGGCCGCCCAGAGAGGGGGGCAAGAGGGGCAATTTGCCCCAGGCCCTGCAGGAGCCCCCAGGAGAGTTTTTTGGGGCCCCTGGAATGGGGTCCTTCACTTGCTCCGGGGACCCCGGAAAACACTCGTGGGCCCGGGCCCCCGGAGCTTCTTCTGCTCCCGGTCTTCGCCGGCGGGAAGTCCTTCCGCTTCGGGGCAGAAGGACCCCCCCCCGCTGGCGAATTACCGCTGAAGTGGGATCCACCGCCGAAGTGCAGCTGGCGTTCCGGGACCCGCTGCTGAAGTGCCCTGAAGACCGTGGCGGGGGCCCCCTGTTGCCGAATTACCACCAAAGACCCGGCTGCACTTCGGCAGTGTGTCCCGCTTCCGCGGTAATTCGGCGGCTGGGGACCCCCGCCGCAGGTCTTTGGGGCACTTCGGCGGCAGGTCCCCGAGTGGAAGGACCCCCTGCCACCGACTTACTGCCAAAGTGAGGAGGCCCCCACATCCAAAGACCCCAGGCCCCTAGAATCCTCTGGGCAGCTCTGTTTATCAATAAAACAGTGTGTTTATTTTGCGTATTACCTTGTCATAGTGATCATCCGTTTGAAAAAAAATTTACAGAACAAATATTCGGTTTGTATATTATTGCTCATATTACATTTATAGCAAACTAAAATAATCAGATTCCAAAATAAATGCAAAATAAATTAATTAAAATAACACAACAAAACAATACATCAAATTAATGTAAAATAAATAAATTGAATTTAATTAATTTGAAGCTAACAAACTACAGATAAAGGGGTCAGATTCCACATTTATTTGATTTCATATTTTATTCATGTGTTTTGCTATATTGTCATGTGACTCCTTTGCGGTTTTTCTTTTGGTGGCTCAAACTTGAAACATGGCTCAGGATTTGCCTGCTTCACTTGGATAAAAGGGGAAAATGTCCCTTCGAGTCCAGAAGACCAGTAGGGATTCTGACATTGTTATGCCCACACAGTCTCCATCCTGTATACACACTTAGGGATATCTGATTTCTTCATCAACTGAAAATCAACAAACTCCTCTTGCAGCATCTCTGTCTCAGGTGAGATTGAACAAGTGCTGGTATCTTCCAGCAATGTGCTCAGCCTGTTCAAAAGCACAGTTTTCCCTAATATCAAATTCACAAACGCTGCCATCTTTAACATTTCATCCTTCAAATGAAGCTTCTCATGTGCACACTTGGCTTCACTAGTATAGAATGCTGTAGCTCAGGGGTGGGCAAACTTTTTGGCCAGAGGGCCACATCGGGGTTGCAAAACTGTATTGAGGGCTGGGTAGGGAAGGCTGTGCCTCCCCAAACAGCCTGGCCACCGCCCCCCATCTGCCCCCTCCCACTTCCCATCCCCTGACTGCCCCCCCCCGGGGCCCCCTAGTCCACGGAACGCCAACCCCTATCCACGCCCCCGCGCTCTGTCCTGACTGCCCCAAGTTATATCGAGTATGAACCCCTACCACACCCCTCCCAACAACCCTCTTGACCCCTGCTCCTCGCCCCTCTACAGAAGCTCAGAGCAGCAGACTCACGTCCAGCCGCGCCACTCGAGCAGCACACGCCGGCTGCCGACGAAGAGCGGCGGACCAAACCGGCAGCACAGGATGAGCCTGGGGGAGGACCTGGGCAACACCTCCGACCAGGACTCAAAGGTCGGCAGACGATCCCACTGGATGTGCCCGTGCGTGTTTGCGGACTTCAGCCTTAATCGAGAAAAAATTCGCAAAAGATAATACCTCATTCCCATCAACTTTCCATACACCCTACTTATGTGACCAAACCTACAAAACTAAGTTGTCATCTCTTCAACCCTATAAAAACTATAAATCTTTCTTGTACTCAAAATGAGTGAGAAACTAGTAGTAGTTCGAATTGAGAAGCATGTTAATGATGAGTGACTTGACAGCCTGGTCCAGTCTTGTTCCTTTGAAATCCATGCAGCCTCCTCCCCTCCCTCCCCGATGAGATCAAAGGGACGTTCTTGTACATCTGGGTTTAATCAAGATCTATAATGGTATGATAATATACATAATCTAGCAAGAAAAACGACATGTATTAATCTGTTGCATTGAACTTTTTTCAGATAACTTGATTCTATGGTGGAACGATAAGAAATGTGATTTGCAACAAAATATGCCTATACTAACATTGGTCTCTCTCCTCCTCTGTATTCCCCTCTCTAACAGAGGATTTTTTTTTTTTTTTTTTTTTTGCTAACCAAGAGGATACACTATGTCTATACACATTTATGTAAACAATTATTCAGATTCTTAATTTTTACATTTCTTATTATGTTTGAAAACAGTGAAGGATGCATTTCATATTTACTAGATGATTAATTTTTTACTTAGAGAGACCAGGTGGGTGAGGTGACTTCTTTTGTCGGACCAACTTCTGTTGGTGAGAGAGACAAGCTTTTCACTTGGGATATGTGTCCAGCTCTGTTGGACAGAGATTAAAATTTAATTAAAATGCACAAAAAACAGCATTTAATGTTTCTGGAATTAGTTAAATAAAACTCTCGTGTGTGCTGGATATGTAAGAAAAAAGTTTATCAAAACATATTTTGCCTTTAAAATGATCAGTTATTTAACAAATTACTTATTATATGTAAGTTAGCAAATTGAACTGGTTGTTTCTGGTTATTATACCCTTCAGGATTTTAGAACTAGTAGATCTCATCCTTGCATACCTGATTTTTATTCAGAGATTGAAAGGAAAAAACAAGCTTTTCTGCTTTTTCAGCTCCCAATTGGTTTATTAACTTTGAATTGAACTAGTCATTGACTGAACTAGTTGAATAAACTGAAATAAAGAAAATATTCTGTCTGCACTTGCAGAAGAGGCTACTGATGTCATAAGCTGCTTTAGCATTTCAACAAACCCTCTTTCCAGGTGCTTATCCAGTGACTTCTAGCGGCTCAGTGGTTTGACTTTCTTTAAAACTTGGTTGCAAAGATAAACTGCTTAATATTATTTTTTAAATTAATTTAGATTATTCTAATAGACTACAGTAAATTTTGGCTTTCATATTAAGTTGTCGTAATTTCAAATTTAATTTTAAATAGGTTTATTTTAATTTTTTAAAAACCCTGTAATTAATTCAACTGAAATATAATCCAATTTTTTTATTTTTAAAAATAATCTCTTTCTATTCATATTGGCTCCGTATGAAAAGCTAAGTAAAACTGACTTTTCACTTCAATATACCATGATTTTAATGAAAAATTGTTTTAATAAGTAGTGAATACTGTTCAGTTAAATCCAGTACAGTTCAGTTTAATTTTGTAAAGTGTCATTCAAGTTACTTGTTCACAACATACCGCAGTTAAAATAATAAAATGCATGAGCATGCTGGGCACAGTCCATTTTGTGGGATATTATGAGAATAGGCAACATTTCTAGTGGCTTTGTGTGCCAAGTTATAAACATCATTGTGCACATTATTTTAATTAGCGATGGTTAAATGTTCATATTTCCGCTTCCTGTCTTAGACCCTAGCTATAAACTCTGAATTTTATTAAACATTACTGATAGATATGCTGATAAATAGATTTGCATTTGTGTAAAGGTTTACTATGACATGCCCATTTACTTATAAATTCAGAGAGGAGAATTGTATTGAGAATATTAAAATTTTATGGTTAAGCACCTTGCTCTACAAATGCCAATTGAGGTTGCAACCTCAACCTTGTTTGTGTTCACTTGTGCATATGCGTTATGATATAGACTTTAATTATGTGATCTACTACTATTTTTAAAATACAATATCTCATCTGTTTTTCTACCAGTTTAGTTGCAAGTGTATCATCTTGTTACACTTTTATATTTTTGAATAGTTACACTGTGGTAATTTCATTGTTATGACATATGTTATTTGCTTACATATTTTATATATTTATATATTAATATTTATTATTTGTATTACTGTAGCACCTAGGGGCTAGATCTAAGGGGGACTTAGGTGTTTTAGCGCCTAACTTTTAGATACCCTGTTGCATAGTGGAATTCACAACCCCAAGTTAGGCACCTAGGCTGTCCATACAAAGCACAGGGTGAGTCAGGCGTCTGTAAAAGGTATTCAAAGAAGCCAGCATGCTGAAGGAGGGGACATTTAAGCTAGTTGTGGAGAGATGTGTAGCCTAAGCTGCTTCCTTCAAAGGGCATTTTTAAATCAGCAAGTCTGGATGAGTTACATCCAAGAGTTTGAAAAGAACTAGTGGAGGAGCTCTCGGGACCATTAATGTTGATTTTCAGTAAGTCTTGGAACACTGGGGAGTTCCAGAAGAATGGAGGAAAGCTAGTGTTAGTGTATTGTATTGTAATGTAGTTAATGTATTTTAAAAGGGTAGATAAAATGACTTGAGTAATTATTGGCCTGACAGTTTGACATTGATCCCAGACAAGTTGATGGAGCACTAATACAAGACTCAATTAATAAAAAATTAAAGGGGAGGATGATATAATTAATGCAAATCAACATGGGTTTATGGAAAATAGATCCTGTCAGACTAACTTGATATCTTTCTTGGATTAGAGTGCAAGTTTGGTTGAGAAATGTAATAGCATTGATGTAATATACCAGGTATTTGACTTGATACTGTATGACATTTCAATTTAAAAAAAAAAAACGAGAAAGATATAAAACTGACATGGCATACATTAAATGGATTAAAAGCTGGCTTGCTGATAGATCTCAAAATGTAATTGTAAATGAGGAATCATCATCAAAAGGGCTTATTTCTATTTGTCAGATTTTTTTGATAAAATGCTTTTCAAGGAAAAAAACCTGTCTAAAGATAGTTTTAATTAAGATCCATTATAGCTCAAAGATATCTCATCATGGAATAGGGATTATAAATTCTAATTCTATAGTATGAGACAATATATTCATGCAATGTTTAAGAAAAGTTTTGTAAATGAGTTCCAATAGTTCATGGATTAGGGACCCAATTTTATGTATAGATTATTTAGGTTACTCTTCCTTTCTACCCCATGGGACTCAGTGCTCAGTTTAGAAGATACCATCAGAGATGCTTAGTTTTGCAGTTCTCAAACTGTGGATTTGTGTCTCCAGAGGTCACATGCTTGTTAACAGCAAAAATGTTTTTAAATAAATAATATATAGAGGTGAGAAATAACAGACCTCAACTCTATTGTCCTGCAAATTTATGTACACAGAATCAATCCCTTACCTCTCTCTAAAAGTGCAAAGTTTCAAAAAGTTCAATGAATAGAATATTGTTGAAGGTGGAATAGATCTGGACAAGGAGAAGACATCTGGAGATAAATGTGAGAGGCGAGGGACATATGCTTGTTTTATTAAAATATTATATGTTTGCTATTGAAGAAAAAAATCTGGAATACTTAACATTGTTGTTTTAGTTAAATAAGACAATTTAAATGTCTGTCTAGTGATGTTCTCCTTCTAATACAGCATGGCAAGAAAATCCCCCAAATATTAATGATTAACCTGTTGAACTGGAGACAGTTCACCTCCCAATGACTTCATAAATATCTGCTTCAATTACCTTTGGTAAATGAAATAACCAAACAATCATTCATTTCCTGATATAGCTGTAAAACTCATTTGAAAAGTTTTCAAAATAAATGACTGTTTAAAAATGTACAGTGTGTACCTTCTAAAAATGAAACTTACATCTATCTGAGTTGTGAAGAATATAGTATGTATTAAGGTTATAACAATCAACAAGAATCTACTTTCATGTAGAAAACTGCAATTAAATAGTCTTCCTGACTAGTGATTTAAATCAAATCCACCCGAATTTCAAACCATGGGCAGTTTGATTCATGTGCTGTTCAAAAATTCCAGTACTTTTAAAATGGGAAAGGTGCATTGTTCATCTCCTCCTTTCCATCTGCACTCAGAACTGGCTGAACTGTTTATGCCCAAACTTAAAAAGAAAAGTGGGAAATTTCCATCCAAATGGTGAAATTTTCATCAAATTGAAGGACCAAAAATGGGATTAGAATGGAAACTATATGCAACTTTAATTGCTGCAATTGTTGCAGCAACTACTGTAATCATAATTTTAGTAAGAAAATGGTTTAAAATTTTACTGCACATTGACTAGCCAAGTACAGTACATTTTAATTTCACAGTGTTTCTTTAATACATCTCACAACACACAGCAGTTACAGCAATAATTTCAGTACAAGTTTAATAATAAGTGGGAATATTGGTGGGAGGTGGGGAGGCAGGGCAGACAGCCTCAAGACTGATATTTTGTCTTTACTGTTTGTAAGCCATTCCAGGTGATAGTCATGATTCCTGAACGTGCTGTGTTGAGAAACGTTGTGTACTAATTAGACAAAAAACAAAAAACCTCTGGCGAGTGACTGACATGGGAATTATACAAAAATATCTCTATCTTTGCTAACAACTCCTGTATGTGTGCTGCTTGTTGACTCTGAACTCTCTTTGAATCAGCTCTGTTTTCACAGTGACCTAGTAGTACCAGCTGGGTTCTTCTTGAACTACCCATGTTGCTTCATCACACCATACAAAACAAAACAACCCTTCTGCTGTATATAGTTCTTAGCGCTGCTAATATGTTGTCCTCAACAGATTCTAAACCTGTACATAAGCAGTTAGCTGTTCGTGGGGCCTGACTGTTTACTTCTGTCCCCTTGCTGAAACCAAAAGAGAGAACTGCTGCTTCTGTTAACAGTTGCATTAGAAGAAAAAGAAGAACTGGGTGATACTCTGTGTCTCACCTAGGGTGACTAGATAGCAACTATGAAAAATCAGGACATAGGTGTGGAGGTAATAGGAGCCTAGATAAGAAAAAGATCCAAAAATTGGACTGTCCCTATAAAATCGAGACATCTGGTCACCCTAGTCTCACCTTCTGTTCCTCGCTGTTCTCCATTTAGATGATACTTTAGAGAGAGATCCAGGGAGAGAGAGAAGTGAGAGAACCAGGAGACTAATCTGAGGAACTTTGAACAGTTGAGTATATTGAATGCTATGGGTTGATCTTTCTTGTCTGGTATCATGCTGCTTTCATGTCTTAATGTACTCTGTAACTGCCGTGGACATGTCTGAGAGTGGAGCTGTAAGTTCATGATCCCCACAGTTATACTTCGCACTTCTGTAAAGTTTTTGGGGATTTGAGAGTTTTACAAATATTAAGTTAAGCTCACAATAGGTGAGGGAGGGAGATAAAATACAATTTCCTCTATTTACAAATGGGGAAATAGAGGTCCAAGGATCTTATGGAACTTAGCCAAAGCCACACAGTAATTAAGTGGTAGAGCAGAGAAGAGAACACAATGTCTTGGCTCCTATGCTTTCTTCACTAGGTGTTTATTCCTAAATTTTAAAATGTAGGACATTTTTCACTGGTAAGATTTCTCCCCGCCCAAGGTTTTCTTGGATTCTCCATGTGCCTAATGCTCCGCTGTCAATGGAGCTGAAGTCAATGGAGTTGCATTCATTTTATTTTTAATTTTTCTGGTTTTGCTGAGACATGAAGTGGATTTCAAAGCATTTGCCTCTTGTCTCTTTTCCCCACCTTTCTCACAAGAGCAGGATTAAGAAAATAGCAGCAGAGAGAACAGTATACTGGATGGATGCGGTTTATAGCTGTGTTAGTTATACATTGTCCCTCTTGGATTGTAGAGTGGCCCCACTTCACGCTCATTGAAGCTACGTTGGATGGATAATTACTGAACTGCTAGGAATTCTTCTAAACATATACAGTATATCTTTTCTCCTTCACCCCATGACTTCTGTATAATCTTTTTTTCCTGCTGGACTGCAGCATTGAAGGAGCTTCCTTTGACTTGTCCTTCTCTTGTACCAAGACTTGAATTACATTATTAGAGGACTTCCCATGTTGTTCTCCTTCTCTTTGAGCAAGTCCTGATAGACCTTAAGATAAACATTAAGGACCCTAAGTATATTTTTACCTTAGCACCTAGGAGCCCCCAGTCATGGACCAGGATCCTATTCTGCTAGGTGCTGTACAAACTCACAACCAAACGACAGTCCCAGTTCCGAAGAGATTACAATCAAGTGATTACATCTTTGTGGTAGTAAGAAATTTTGAAACAAAACGTCATACTGAAAAATCCAAATGTTTCATTTTATTTGATGTGAAATGTTTTATTAGTTTTTTCAGATTTTATTAGTTTTCTTTCCCCCAACTGAAACAATTAGATGAAATTGGCACAAATTTGCATTTCCCCCCAAAATAAGTTATGTGTGAAAAATTTTGACAATCTCTGTTCTTGGGAATAAAATAAGACCAGTTGAACCTGTCTAAAACTGGATAGCTTGCATAAGGAGTACATGTGCACACTGAGTGTGAGTGAGCTGCTGATCTAGTAAATGCTGATCAGAGGAGATAGTGTAAGAGGAGAGACTGGATATATAGTTGAGAGGAAGGCCTTTTCTACAACTCCAGTAGCTAAACTTCCAAATTTAGAAAACATCTGAAGGATTCCTGGCGTTTGTAAGTGTACCTTGATTTGAGGCTTAATGTCTTCATGTTCCTTTTACATACATATTAATCTTTCTGTTTTATACAAGCTCTTCAACGTGAATTGACCAGGGAAGACAGACTTGTAGCAGTGACACAAAAAGATCATAAGTAAAAAAGCCAAAAAAAAAAAAAGAGAGAGATTGATTCACATGGTTTTATCAGTAGTATCCAGTGCTGTTTCAATTTCTTATGCTCTTAGGCCATGTCTACACTGTCGGTTAAATCAGCACTGCTTCAGTTGATTCAGTGGTGTCAATTTAGCAGGCTTGGCGAAGACACGCTAAGTTGATGGGAGAGCGCTCTCCCATTGACATCTGTACTCCACCTCCCTGAGTGCTGTCTCTTGTAGGCACTGCTGTAAGTTGACCTAAGTTACGTCAACTTCAGTTACGTAAGTTGCGTAACTGAACTAGCATAACTTAGATCAACTTACAGCATTAGTGTAGACCAGCCCTTAGAAATGTCAAAGTCATTTATCCTTGAGTCACCCAGTATTGATTATAAAATACCATGGCACCTGACATACTTCAGTCTGTCAAATCAGTCAACAGTTACCACTTCGTAAGTGCTGATATTCATATAATGAGGATGTTTATCTTTAGAAGAAGTCTGTTTTTTATTTGCAGCCTCTAACTTTTGCATAGTCCTGAAGGCATTCTATACAGAGTGTATTTATTAGAATACAGCCCAGAAATCACCCTAGTGAAATCATCAATGTCACACAATACTTTTCATTAGTGTAAGTGAAGAAAAATAAACTGACATTTTTATGAAAGAACTGAGATAGGTCAACTCCATTAAAATATATTTGTTTTCAAAAAATTCAAATAGTCATCTGCTGTTTATACTATACCTCAGAGACGAGGGAAACTTTCTTCTAAAGCCTGGGATGGGAAAATGTAAAAGCTAAGTCAAGGTGAAGGTAAAATTGCCTTTCAAATTTTGTCTGCATGGGACTTCCCCCAGGCTCTTTTTTTTTTTTTTTTTTTCCCCCCAAAAAGACTAGCTTTCCAAACTGAAAAAAAGAGAATCAGCAATTATATGATTTTTCTCATTCATTTGTCCTAAAGAGCAATTCTAATACTGTCAATGAGTATTTTTGTAGAGTAAATATCATGCTGACTGCATGACTTTTTTCGAAATGGAAGTCTAGGGCATTTGGACCATAATTATGAAGACACACCTGATTTGTGTGTGTGCATTTGAGGAGATTTAATATTCCAGGTTATAAGTAAGCAAATTACGCATGAAGTGAAGAAATGTATTGACGGTTTTTTCATACGGCATATGGTATGTTTTCTGCATTGCAAGGCATCTGAACAAGAAATTTCATTATTTATGACAAAGGGAGCTGTATTTTAATTGGTTTCTATCAGTCTACTATCCATGTCTACCAACATGCAGTTGATTCAGTGGTGTTACTTTTCTTTGTTTTGGTAAGTGGCTCTTTAACCAGAAGAGGATGGGTAGGATGTTTCAGCACTTAAATTACAGAAAGTTTTCTCTTTCCCTCTCAGTTCCACAACAAAGTCCAAATATACCTGTTTAGCAAGCAGTATTCCAAAACTGAATCTTCCCATTTACCTGGCTGCATTTAAATCAACACCCTAAATTTAGATTAGTGTGCAAGTATGCCATTTAAAAATATATATCTACAGAAGATGACCCTACTGTTGCACTGACGTTTTAAAAAGAGAGAGAGAGGGAGCAAGCAGCAGCAGTAATAGTAGCAGAAGACAGACTGTTTATTCTTACCTGAATATCCCATTGTATCAATTCACATCAAAAGACAAAAGTAGCTGGAAGGAATAATATGCTCTGTGGTCCTCTGAAAAATTCTGAATATTGGTCTATTTTGTAAATCGATCCTAGGCACATTTATTAGGGATTGCAAACATTCAAAAAGTTTTTAATAGCGCTCATTTATAACACTGCAATGCTGCTTCACCTTCAGTACTGTCCCATAGAGTGTGTTCAGGGGCACAGTGTAGCTGGGTTGCTTGTTCAGGAAGCCTCATATTATTTAAATTTTCATCTAAACGTTTTGCTCTATTCTTTCATCTCTATCTGCAGGGGAGAGAAATAGGAGGAGAAGATGTCAGGTGGCTTTCAGTTACATGCCTCAGAATGAAGATGAGCTGGAGTTAAAAGTTGGTGACATCATTGAAGTGATGGGAGAAGTAAGTAACTTCTGTATACTGTGTCGGTAGACAGTCTTCATTTTCTTTGTACACGCTAATCTTTCAGAGGGTAATATGTTTTAAAACGATTCAAAAGAGAGTTTTTTACTGTTCTTTTGTTTGTGTTATGTCAGTTCAGATTTTTTGTCCCTTATGATTCTGTTGTAATTTGATCTGCTTCAAAGCTTTACCTGCAGGAATATGTGCATACTCCACACCAAGTGGCATTTGAACACAGATCAGTTTCTAAGATTGGGCACCATTTATGAAAGTTTAGATACTTAGAACCAAAAGCTTAGAACCTGCAAGTGGTTCTGCATATGCAGATCTGCTTGTCGGATCTATATTCTATAGTGTTCTGTCAATACATTCTGATCTTGCTTCATTGAAGCTGTTAGAAGTTATCCTCTTGATTTAAATATCAGGACTGGGAACTAAAATACTAACCTGGAATCTTTGGAATGAATCAGCATATGCTCCGTCATTTAATGTTATTTATTGAGCATTAAAACGATCTATCTAAGGATTCAGTTTGATGAAAAGTCCAATAAAAGGCAGGTTTTCAGCTGCTGTGATTTATTTCCAGGGATTTTTTTCAGTGACTGAGCAGCTAACAAATCAGCATTTGTTGTTCTGCTGAAGATATGGCCAGTTTTATTTCTCTTTTATCCATCACTTAAATAACCAGCAATCAGTTTCTTAAAAAAAAAAAAAAATTCATTGCAATCTAATCAGGTCTTTGTTGCCTGTAAAAAGACTAAACTTGATATATCCAAACGTGAAGGGCTGAGTAATCACAGTTTCTTCTTTAACCTGAGTGCACACACTGTACATTGTCCTTCCCAGAACCAGACACCTCATGTCACCTAACTAACATTATTTTGGCTGTGAGCAGAATTGTAATGTAGGATGTCAAGATTATAAGATATTGGCTAGGACATTTGGATGACTCTGTTCACCCAACATTCTAATGAGTTCCAAGACTCAATTTAAGCTCTCCTTGCTGTGCAATTTGAAACATATTAGACCTTACATGAACATAGAAAACCTTCCTTGAATTGCAGCACTTAAAACTTGATAAATCTATCTTCGAAGAATAAATGGAATAAAAAGCTCTCCCAACATAATCTAAATAGGCCATCCATGAGGAAGAACTATCACTCTCCAATGAATTGTATAAGTAACTAATTTAATTGGGAGCCCTCTAAAGTTCACCCAACAAATGTATCCCTTTACGCACATTTTAATAACTCTCTTTTTCTGTAATCAGTACAGTTTTTCAAATCCAGATGAGATTGAAAATGTTCGTTACATGTGGAAGTTGTAGACATATGAAAATGAAACATTCCACTCCCTCATCCTCCATCCCATACACACCCATGCTCATAGTTAAGGGAATGTTTTTTCAGAAGTAGGTGTTTACATAATAATTAAAATATGTTCAATTAGTAATACACACATCTGGCATGGAATTCATAATTCTGGCTTGATTGGGGCTGCTGAAGGGAGTCTGAGTGTCTTGCAGATTCTCTGCTCTAGGAAAAAATATTAGCTAAGGCAAGGTTCTATTGGGCAGACCTGGGGGAAGCACTGCTGGGGTTACTTTTACTGTTGCACTGAAAAGGTTTGCCAATGGCTAGCCTGTGCTGTTGACTATAACACCTATGGCAGCTGGCTAGAGAATAAGGGGACCAGAAGTAGATGAGCTGTTGCCCCTTCCTAATACTCACTTGTGTCGTAGGGAAATATATACTACATTATCATATGCCCAAATGTAGGATCTTCCTTACTCACTCCTCGCTGCATTAGTGCAACACAAGGTGTTATCTTAGCCTTCCGACTGGGTTGATGGAAGAAAAAATTTATTCTTCAAAATCAAAATTCTTAAGATCACAGTGAGTATAACCACAGGGCATTTATTATAACCAGGGTTGTTTTTTAGAATGGTGATGTGGAACAGATTGTGTTCTATTCTTGTCCCACTACTCTTCTGATTCCTATGAAAGTACAGCAGGCTTTTCACCTTTCACAGGAACTTTATCTGCCACAGAAAGCTGCATCAGTAATTTGCTGCTTGTCTTTCTGCATGTCAATGTTACTGTGTACAAAGGCATAGCACTGCAGTGTGAACCATGGCACTTCTGACATCCCATAAATACCACTTTACTTAGTATAATGCATCTGTAAGCTAACCTATGCAAACCAGAAACATATTTCTGTAAAGTTTTACTTTATGATGTACCATAACATGTGCATTCAAACGATGAATGCACAAACCTATTATATGAATCATGCTTTGCAAAAAGTTCATTAATATTTAGTAGCACCAGCACAAAATTTACTTGCTCAGTCTAGACCATTGTGATTGAAAATGAAAACCTGAATTATAGTTTATTTGCTTGTTAAAAAAATATTTACCCTATGTAAATTTTGTAAGGTTAGGTCATACAGCTATTCTGACTTATTCCCAGTCCTCCCCTCACCCACCAAATCTTTTTTTATTCACAAGTATGAGGTATGATGCCATGTCTGTGAATTTTAGGCCTTGTCTACACAATAAAGTTGCACTAATTTTAACTAAGAGCTAGTCTACACTGGTAACATTTTATTGCTCAGATTAAAAAATTCTCATAACCATTTTATTGAGAAACTTTGGTGCAAGAGCTTAAAATTTGGCCGTAGTGTCAGGGATGTGCCTTTTGCTGGTCCTACAAAAATTCATCCACATATGATAAAGTTATAAACCTTTGAATACATTCTGTCTGTGTAGGGTGTCCAGATAGCAAATGTGAAAAATTGGGACAGGGGATGGGGGGTAATAGGTGCTTATATAAGGAAAAAGCCCCTCAAATCTGGACTGTCCCTATAAAATTGGGACGTCTGGTCACCCTATGTCTGTACCAAGCATGCTGAATGTAAGAGGTATAGGGTCTGAGCAGGGCTCTTCCTAGTTGCTTTGGGCCACTGGGGTGTTGGGCACCAGAACTGAGAGCAGGGAGACAGCCTCTTTTGTGCTCTCAGTTCTCCCACCCTGCTGTCACACAGGTTGCGAGGATAAAGAGGAAGCAACCTGCCTTAAATGCAAAGTAGTAAGAAGTGATGTGGAAGAGACTGTCACAAAGTGGGGGAAGAAGCTCATAGTTGGAAGTGGGTTTGATAGGAGCAGACAGGGACAGGTGCTATTGGGGCAAAAGGATCTATCATCACTAAAGGACATACTCTCCACCAGAACCTGATATTGAACCCAGTAGTCCTGTGCTTCTACATTCATCTGTTGTCAGTAAATAGCTGTTAAACCCAAAAGCAAAGTGTCTAATTCACCCTTATGTGGCTGGTCCACAGAGAGGATGACAATATTACTGGTATGAGATACTCTGTTAGCTCAAGTGGTAGAGAACTCTGCTGTGGATCTAAGGGTCTGAATCTGCAGATGGCCCAAGTTGAGGGGCAGTACTGTTTCAGATGATGAAACTTCTGTTTTTAATTTTTTTAATTGAGTAATTACAGAGTTAAAAGCATACATTAAAAGAACATTAAGGTTGCAAATTTAAGCACTAAAAGTAGGAAATGCCACATTAAGGCTACTTGTGCAATCTTAATTCAGTCCCTTTGTGCACATGCAGTGACATTGGTCTTCAGTTACATGTTCACATACAGTTTTTTCCACAAGATCCCCTGCCTTACTCTGTGGACAGGATGGGGCTGTGTTTTGGCACTGAAGCTTGTAGATTTGTAGTTACTTCTGGGAAAATTCTGCACCACTGTGCAATGCAGAATTTCATTTTTTCTCTGAAGAATAGGTGCTGCAGAGCTGCTGTTTGCCACTAGGGGCTGCTGGACTGAGCAAAGCCCTGGTCCCTAGCTTGCAAATACAGGACACTGCCGAGGAGGGGTGTGTGTGTGTGTGCGTGCGCGGAGCTGGAGGGTTCTCAGCAGCTGCAGTTCCTGGAACACCCTGAAGAAAGAAAGCAGCATTCAGGAAACTGTACAGACCTAGGACCCAGCATCAGGCTGTTTCTCTCTCTGGATCCCTGGGCTCTGGGAGTGTAGGGGGATGTGGGTGTCTGGGATAAGGGTCCCTGCTGCTGCGCTCAGGGGGTGTAGGAGGATGCAGGTGTCTGACGGAGGGATGCTGCGCCCTGGGTTCTGGGAGCCACGGGTGTGGGTGTCATGAGACCAGAGAGGGAGAGTTTTCCCCCGAGATGTGCCCAGCTAGCACGTGTGACACACCCAGACTGAGGCACCCAACTAAAACATAACAGAGAAACAGGAACTGGGTTGTCCTAGGGGTTTCTTTAACTTGCTACTGCTGGGGCAATCTTTTGTTGTCTGTATTGTTACAGACATTGTTGGTGACAGGTATTTTGAAATAAATTACCAAAATAATTGAAATGGGTGTGATTATGTAGTGTTATTTTGACAAATAAAACATGCAGAATTTTGTAGAATTTTAAAATACTGTAACTCCTCACTTAGTCATCCCATTGTTTCGTTGTTACGTTGCTGATCAATTAGGGAACATACTTATTTAAAGTTGTGCAATGCTCCACCCTTACGTTGTTTGGCTGCCTGCTTTCTCCATAGCTGGCAGCCTCCCTATGGCTCCCTCCCCCCCAGCGCTTCCCACCCACCCGCAGACGCTGTGGATCAGCGCCTTCCCCCTCATCCCACCGCCTCCTGCCCACGGCAAACAGCTGGCTTGCAGTGTTTTGGAGACAGGAGGGAGGGGGGAGGTGTGAGGACTCAGCATGCCTCTCCCCTACGTCCCGAACGCAGCAAGCCAGCTGATTGCCCCAGCAGGAGGGAGGGGGGAGGAGTGAGGACTTGGCACCCAGGCTCCCCCTCCCTCCCCTGCTTCCTGAACGCGGCAAGCCAGCTGATTGCCACGGGCAGAAGGGAAGGGGGAGGAGTGAGGACTCGGCGCGCCTCCCCCCTCCCTCCCCTATGTGGCAATTGGGAGGGGAGAGAGGGGGGAGGAGCCAGGACGCAGCAAGCAAAGTAAAGGGGGAGGAGGTGGGGGAGAAGAGGCGGGTCAAGGGTGGGGGCTTGGGGGAAGGAGTGGAGTGGGCGGGCTGAAGGTTGAACCCCCACCTCTAGTGCTTGCAAAGTACAGGAAGCTCCCCTGGAACCTAACCCCCCCCCCATTTACATTAATTCTCATGGGGAAATTGGATTTGCTTAACATCGTTTCACTTAAAGTCGCATTTTTCGGGAACATAACTACAACATTAAGTGAGGAGTTACTGTACTGTATGCAGAATTTTTTAATTTTTTGGCACAGAACTTCCCTAGGAGTATGTAGTAAAGAAACTTGTCTAGAGGACCCTAGAGTTCCTGTGTGATACTATTCAAGTCACTTAACCAGACTTTTCACACTTGAATGCTAATTGTGTGTTCCTCATGTTCTGAGTGGCCACTGTGAGACACCTGGGGCCAGATTTGCGTAAATGCTGAGTGTTCACAGCTGGAAATGAGGTGGATTAGACCTGTGCACTGAACATATAAAGTTCTATTAAAATGCTAAGTACTCTAAAAAAAAACAGGCCTTTGATGTCTTAAATTGGACTTGCAAAAGTAGTGGATGCTTTTAACTGTTTCGGCCTTAATTTCTGTGCTTCACTTCCCAGTTGTAAAATGGGGATTGTAATATCACATAATCTCATATGAGTGCTGTGGAGCTAAATTCATTAATGTTTGTGAAGACCCTGAGACTCTGTAAGAGGTTTCAGAGTAGCAGCCGCGTTAGTCTGTATCAGCAAAAAGAACAGGAGTACTTGTGGCACCTTAGAGACTAACATATATATTTGAGCATAAGCTACAGCCCACTTCATCGGATGCATAGAATGGAACATACAGTAAGAAGATATTTATACATACATACCAACTGTAAGAGGCTAATTAATTAAGAGAAGCTATTATCAGCAGGGGAGAGGAACTTTAGATGTGATAATCAAGATGGCCCATTTTGGACAGTTGACACAAAGATGTGAGGATACTTTAGCATGGAGAAATAGATTCAATTAGTGTAATGACCGAGCCATCCCCAGTCTCTGTTCAAACCTAAGTTAATGGTATCTGACATCAGGAATCATATTCCTTAAAGTACCGCCTGGCCCGCAGCGTGGTAGCAGTCCAGCTGCCATCTACGCCGGACACTTTTGTGGCTGCAAGGGACCTTATTGCCATGACAGCATCGGCATTCCCTCAGTGACACGCCAAGACCCCAGTGCCTCTGCGCACGACACCATCTCGGGGCAAGGTGGCCCTGATTCACCTGTCGGCACCATCGGTTGAGCTATGGCACCAATCCCGCTCTCAGCACCATTCCCACTGCCACTCGAAGTTCTGGCGCCGGTCATACTTGCAGCACTGCTCCAGCTCCTGTCCCTGATCCCATTTGCAGTGCCATTCTGCCCGCCGGTCATTGTCAAGGAGCAGATCCCGGACTCGACGCCGTTCCCGATGCCGGTCAACATCTCAGCACCAGTCCAGGTCCTGGCACTGCTCCCCAGCTTCATGGCACAGTTCCCTGTCACCTTGTCGACGTGCACCGGCGCAGATCCTCTTGGCACTGCCGAGGCCTTCACACTCTGCTTCTCAATCTTCGGGATTGGAAGCGGGGTCGCAATTTTCAGACCATCGCCATTCGAACCATAGCCACCTGGAGACGGATGGGGTCTTGGCAGGCATAATGCAGGGACCCACTCAGGGGCCCACTCAGTTGCCATTCTGGACGCCATGGGTGTACCACCAGGCCCAAGATGCTCCATCTAAGGCTTTCTGATCAGCCCCATCTGAGCTGCAAGTGCCAGAGGCTACTGCCAGTACTGGCAGTTGGCCTGCCCCGAGGGGCATAGAGGCTGTGGCGACTTCACTACCCGCCACAGGACCTCCCCCAGTTCCTGGGCCGGTCTCTGAGTTTGGGGGCACAGAGCAGCAGATCCCAGCACTGCAGGGGGCCTGGACGACCCTCTCACACCTGCGGCCTCCTCTTCCTCCTCACCCGACAAGGTGTTGGCAGGTACTGCGGTCTCCAGTCCCCCTTCAATAGACCTCCATGCCCACCAGGACCTCCTGCACAGGGTGCATGAAACATGAACCTGCAGGCGGAGGAGGTGCTGGAGTTGGAGGAACCCGTGGTGAACATCCTGACTCTGGAAGCCCCGTCAAGGGTGGCCCTGTCTCTTATCTGGACCCCTGTGTCCATCCCCCTGACAGCCAAGGGGGTGGAGCGGAAGTACTTTTACCCCTCAGAGGAGTATAATTACCTGTTCACACTGTTTGCTTGTGGTTGCCTCTGTGAACGAAAAAGAATGGCATGGCCAGCAGGCTCCAGCGCCCAAATCAAAGGATGCCAAGCACCTTGATTTGTTGGGATGCAAAGTATATTCTACTTCCCAACCTCATCGGCAAGAAGTTTCCAGAGTCTTCTCGGCCACATGGCTTCCTGTACATACATGACCAGGCACGCCAGACTTCGACTCCGTTGCAAACCTGGCTCACATCAGTCTATCGCCCAAGTCAAGATAGCCTGAACTTGGTTGGTGGTCACCGTCCTGGAGCGGGTCCTGGCCTCCCTCCAGTGGTGGCTGGATCCTTGGGTGGTATGTGAGGGAGTCTCCTTTCACAATCTGCAGCCTTCCTTGTCCCTGGTCACTGATGCCTATGGCCCCCATCCGCACTGTCCCTTCATATCAACTTTCGGGAGCTAATGGTGCGCCTTGCCTGTCAGGCTTTCCAGGAGCAGCCACAATGTCGTTGTGTGGCAAACAAAACCATGATGTTCTACATCAGTGTTTCCTAAACGGGGGACGCCACTTGTTTAGGGAAAGCCCCTGGTGGGCTCGGCCGGTTTGTGTACCTGTCGTGTCCGCAGGTTCGGTCAATCACGGCTCCCAGTGGCCGTGGTTCGCTGCTCCAGTCCAATGGGAGCTGCTGGAAGCAGTGGCCAGTACGTCCCTCGGCCCTTATTGGTCTTTGAGATGTGTTGCTCATATCCATTCCAAATCTGTCCCCCTTTCCCCTCTGTCAGCAGAGCTGACAAGAAGGAACTGAGGAGGTATATATCGAGCACCATGAGGTGCCGTTGCGGAGCCCCCTGGATGTTGTTAGGGTAAAACTTTCTGACAGCCATGCACGTGGCGTGTGCACATCTGATTGGAATGGATATGAGCAATGCATCTCAAAAATGCTTCTGCTACTTGTGGCTCCCTTCCTGGAACATACACAGAGTCAGTGGCCAGGATGCATGTTGTGTTCTGCATGCTGTACAGCTCTGATTCCATCACTTTGAATCCAGTCACCTGCCAGCAGTTATCCAGACACACTTTTGACTTTACCAGACTTGGCTAATGTTAGCATGTGACCCCAACATACTCCCATTCCTAAACTTCCCCCGACCCATGTGCTTTGATATGTCCAGCCATCTCCTGCAACATTCAGAAGATGATGATGCTCCATTTGCTCCTTTAAGGAGATAAAACCCACCACACAGCACTGCTGATTTAGATTAACAGTAAGACAAGTTAATTAACAAAAGGAAAAAAATGGTTACTCAGCGGTATGTATTGGCTTGCCACAGCATATCTCTTGTCTCATGGAGTCATCACGGTTTTTCCTTCACCCTTGAGGAATGCTTGGATACACTATTCCCAGCTGAGTCGGAGCTACCTCTTACTTTTTCTTTGACTTGAGAAAATCTTGCTGGTACCATAGAACAGGTGATTATGCGTGGGCTGTCTGTCTCTTTGTGTCCCCAACCATTGAAAAGAGACTTGTTTGGAAAAGAAAATCATATTAAAAATCAAGGTGTCAATTCCAGTCAAAGCCCTTTCCATGGAAAGGCATGTATTGGATGTGGCTGTATGGTGTTTTTTTCCCCCAGTTGTATACTTTATTTTGGATGCATCTTTGCTTATTTCATGAAGGCCTCCTGCCCACGCAGTTTGATTCTTTAGTTCCTTCTTAGCACTTCTTTAGAATACAGCAACATGGTACATTTGCTTGCAGATTTAGAGACACTGATCATATTATTCCATCTGAAATACTTTACCTAGGCAGATGTCGCTGTTGATTTTTAAAATGCTGAATGATGTAGGCCCTGGCAGTATTTTAGAACTCCCTTTTGTGCCTCTTTGTGTTTAATCGCTCGCTCGCTCTCTGATTGTCTAGGTACTTATCCTCCATCTGAGTAATGTCTGAGCATCTTTCAGTATTTAGAAATGTAAATAACAATAATAGTTCCTCTTTTACTGCTTTCCAGAATTTCATCTTCTGGGATACTTCATCAGTTCCTGTCTTGTAACAGTACAAACATTACGTTTTGACTTATTTTCATTTGTACGTGGAATACATTCCATATCTGTGCTTTCTCCAACAACCCTCCTATCACTGGGCTAGATACGCTTATCTGCCTCAAATGGTACTTCACTCTACGAGTAATCTCAGTGAAAGCTGTGGTACCAGAGTCTGCCCCATGGTGCTTTTCTGTGAAAGTCTCATTTTGCTGTAGTGGTTTTCAAAAACTAAAATTATATATGCCACTCCCTTGGAGGAACCTCATAAGCAATGTTCCCTCTAATATTTTACATCTATGTGTGGAATGAATTTTGTTGTGTGCGCCAATATGGAGGTGATGTGTGGCAGGGGTGGGGCTGAAGGATTCGGAGTGTGGGAGGGGGCTCAGGGCTGGGACAGAGGGCTAGGCTGTGGGGGGTGAGGCCTCTGCCTGGGGTGCAGGCTCTGGAGTGGGGCTGCAGATGAGGTGTTTGGGGTATGGGAAGAGGCTTAGGGCTGGGCAGAGGGTTGAGTAAGGGCTCTTGCTGGGCGTGTGGGCTCTGGGGTGAGGCCGGGGATGAGGGACTTGGGGTGCAGGCTGCCCTGGTGCTGTGGCAGGGAGAGAGGACTCACTCCAGCCCTCTCTCACCGCAGCAGCTCGGGGCCGGGGGAGAGCATTCCTGCCTGCGTGGCCCTTGGTAGCCATGCAGCTTAGAGGGAACTTAGCTCATAAGGTACTTTGATGGAGTTTTGGGGTACTTTTAATAATAGTTAAACAACATTTAATGTTAATATCTTTAAATCTCAGAGAAGAAGCTTTTTAAGGGCAGTAGAGATATGTGTGGGTTCTGCAGAAATGGGGGCTTTCCACAGCCACCCAATAAGATATGAGACACAGGATAACCAATCATAATATATTTTAGGTGGAGGAGGGACTGGGTGTAGCTCCCTCACTGTTGGACCCATCTCCCCTGCACACACAACATTGGTTGGTGATGTGTTCTGTAAAAATGGCTGAACAGGAATGTACCTCCCATAACTATATGAAGTAGGCTAATGAAATATCTCCATTCACCCTCATGTATGTTGTTATATTTAAAATGTAGTGTGACAGCAGTACCGACAGCATGTCAGGCTTGGCAAGATGAAGACACCCTTCCCAGAAGGTTGCCAGAAAATTTAACCAATGGGGGAGGGGAGACAGGCTGAACCAAAAACAATATCTAGAGTATCGTCAATAGGAGATGGATTAATTCAAGAACATTTCCTCTACTACAGGAAACCTGATTTCTGTTCTGTGAGTGAGGTGTTAAAAAAAAGGGATGATTTTTACAGTGCATGAATGCTAGGCAAGAATTAGGACCCAGGTGCATACATCCTGAAAGCACTTAGCTACAGTAACAGATTTTACTGAATGCTTGTACCTTCTGATAGGCTACTCACATGAATAATGCATTTCCATTCGTAAGCTTTTATTGGCTAAGAATTATCACATCATTTCAAACCATATGGCACAGGGTTGTCCCCATTTTGGGCTGCTAAATCCCGGAGACAGTTTTATATGAAGTTTGCTGTACAAAATAATCTCTAACTAGTGTGTTCAAAGTTGATAAAAATGTGCGTGCGCACACATACACACACCTATGTTGTACAATGCTGTTGTTGAACAAAATATTTATTAAAACATGGAGCTCCCCAGTATCCCTTGCAAACATCACTTTGCATAATGTTTTGGGAAGATTCCACTTTTGGCTCTAGTCTCTTGCTCACTGGGCAGACACTGGAAATATAATGCAGTAGTCGTCTGTAAGCATTGCAGATGATTTAAGTGTGAATAATGATGAGGGGTGTGTGTGTACAGGGTACTGATATTAATTTATTAGAAAACAGTGTTACGCAACAGGAAAAATACAGAAAAAATTACTTCGGAGGCATGTAAGTGATAATATTGTTTGTTCTGGTTTTGGTTTTATAGCACACAGGAAAAAAAGGCATTAAGGGCTCAATCCTGTTTGCTTGTGAGATTGGGACCTAAAGGTCTGCATAATTCCATTGTGCTTCATCTTTTGGTCATCAATTAGTCAGACTTGAGTAACTGTTAGATAGTATGGGTAATGAATAAAGGTTCAGTTTTCATCAATAATATCTTCTGTGAATAATACAGTATTATAAGTAGAAATATTTTATATATGAATAGCATTAAAAGGTGAACTTAAGGACTTTAACCCTATAATTTTCCTCTTCAAAAATTATTATATGAAAGATCTGGCTTTTGAAAATACTGTTGTTTATTCTTCTCTCTGTTTTTCCCAGCCTTTTTAGTTTGACCAGAGAAAACGAAAACAAACAAGTATTATTTTTCTAGGACATATGAAAACACTGGCTGAAATCCTAGCCCCACTGAAGGCAATGGGAGTTTTGCCATTGACTTTCAGTGGAGCCATTGTTTCACCCAGAATGTCTTGTTTCTTCTTCTCTTTAAGGCAGCAGTTAGCTAACAGCCATTATTTGTAGACATGTGCTTGACCTCACTGATGTTACTGATGCATGAACAAGGTGTTTTGGCATGGTAAGGTACTGAAGTTGTTAAATGAAAATAGCCGTATTGATTTGCCACTTCATTCAAAATTAAAGGCAAAAAATCAGCCTAAAAGGACAAGAATTTATATGAGAAGCAGGAGGGAAAAAAAAACCTAAAGTAAAAATAACTTGGTAAATGTACTTTATAGTAATATATCAAAAGGAAGTACACACACACAAATAAATCACAGTATACGTCTGGGTTTTAAGATTCAGCTATTTCATCTATAGGTTGAGAAAATATTTGCCATAAGTTGTTGCTGGCATCCTAGATATGTTCTTAATAAATGATTTACAGTGTAAGAACTTGAGACTTTTACAAATATTTGATATGCAGCTGAGTTCTTAGCAAATAACTGAAACTGTTTTAATTTTTTGTTTCTAAAAAATTAGTAAACATAAACAGCTACAACTTGCAAAGAAGCTGGAATCTGGTTTTCATATTTTTTTTTTTTTTTTTTTTTGGCAGAAAGGAAATGGGTCAAACCACATAAGGGACTGATATTTCACAGACTGAAGCTGTCCTCTCCTGTCACTTTCTTGTGGATGGGCAGTGTCTGATGGATGGAAGATATTAATCTGTCAGAGTTATGCTTATCTGATGCAGAGAATAAATCATCCCTGCCGTCATGTTATAACCTAAAGGCATTTAGTATGTAGGGACTGTCACTTCCTAGTATGATGCTCCCATTCCATATTGGATAGGTTACACATGAGGGAATGAATCATTTTTAGGTGATGTATTTATTTTCTACGAGAATTACATTAGGAAGTTGCTTGCTGCTTTTACTCCCGTTATTATTTATTTCTGTAGGTCCTGTTGACTCTTTTGGAATCTAACAGACATTGGTAGTGTTCTT
The DNA here is from genome assembly GCF_003597395.2 of Chelonoidis abingdonii. Taxonomy (NCBI): domain Eukaryota; kingdom Metazoa; phylum Chordata; order Testudines; family Testudinidae; genus Chelonoidis; species Chelonoidis abingdonii. The sequence continues at coordinate 228,671,425 of NC_133769.1, forward strand.
CATATTCTCTCCATCTTTGCAGTTCCCTTAACTTTTATATAATACGCAGTGTCATGTCATGCAGTGGAAACCTAAAGAAGTTGCTTGTGAAGATACGGAATTTCTCAGTTAGTGTTCTTTTTCACATCCTGTTATGAACAGGGGTGTGGTGTTACTGCGCACAGTTAATAAGCTGTCGTATTTCAATAGCTGCATTTCCTTGGTGATTGAACTAATTCTTACAAATGTGAAGTGTACTTGGCACGTTGTAATTGTGAAATATTGCTCAGTCATTTTATTTAATGCCGTGTCCACCCCCATGATTGAACAAATAAAAAAACTGCAGACACGCACAGATAATATACATACATCTTGTGCGTATAAAAAGATGGATACCACATGCAAAGTGCATCCCATACTTGTAAAAATGTGTACAAACAGCTCAAAATCAGTGTTCTTTTCACATTTGTTCTTCATACAATTTGTATTTTAAAACATTTAAATAAAAAAAGTGTTGTGTTTATTAAGACCCCTTTTTGTTCTGTTTCTGTCTTGGTCCAGGTGGAGGAGGGCTGGTGGGAAGGAATTCTCCATGGAAAGACTGGCATGTTTCCTTCCAACTTCATAAAGGAACTTTCTGTTGATTCTGATGATGTGGAAATTGCACAGGAGGAACAACTAATAAAGCCAAGTAAGGAACAAAGTGTTATCAATTCAATCTATTTTTCCTCTTCTTGTTTATTGACTTACTGGTATGCTGGGGTATTGCTTGAAAGAGTTTCAGAATGCCTTGTTCTAAAGCTGGTGCCAGGAAAAGGTTGGTTGGCTGATGCTATAAGGGTATTAGCACCTTCCCCTTAATTATAGCACTTTGCATTAAAGACCAATACAACTACAACTGTGAAATGATGCCAGGAAATGCCGGCATTTTATAACTTATGAGCTTCTATTTCATAATGAAAATACACTACCATTTTGTCCTTACATGCAGTAGTTGAACAAAATTACCAAAACCTATACAATGTTTTTACTTATTTATTTTAGCAGGAGGCTAGGAGTGCCAGGCCTTATGAGTCCTCCTGGCTATTTAAGGATTCATAATTATTGGTGTGGGACATGCGGCACTTTCTCCCTCCAGGTGCTGAGCATGCTACTTCCACATCCATCATTCCCAATCCCTGCTAACCAAAGGAGCAAAGGGCCAGAACTAGGACTCAGATTTGGTTCTCCCACTGCACCATCTGCTCACCTGGATTTTCAATACTGCTGCAGGTGAAAAGCATGTTTGGTAACTAAGTTTGCAGTAGTGTCAGCTTGGTAGTGGATTCTCCCAGTTTGTAACTTTTTCCTTGATGTAAGGAGAAGAATATCCTGAGTCATAAATCTGCTCCTGTATGAAATGGTTATTCCTCTGTGTTGCTGCGTTTCAATTTCTTCAAGTAAATATTCTTGGTACTATCTCCAAATTCTGTGGTCACTAGATCCTGTATTTTAAAAATATTCCAACATTATTTGCATATTTTAGCATAAGTGCACATTTACCTGATAAGTTGCTCCCCGCCAGGCATTTTGTTATTGGCAGCATTTTTAATACTTGGTCATGTGGTGTTCTTTTGAGACCTTTACAGGAGTTAGGCACAACTGAATGAAGTGTGATGCTTTTGTGGGACTATGCCAAGCTCTTAAACTTGCCAAACTTGAACAAAATCTTTTTATATTACATTTATGGATGAGAGGTGAAAATCCAGTACACCTCTACCCTGATATAACGCTACCTGATATAACACAAATTCGGATATAACGCGGTAAAGCAGTGCTCCCGGGGGCGCGAGGCTGCGCACTGTCGCGGATCAAAGCAAGTTTGATATAACGCGGTTTCACTTATAATGTGGTAAGATTTTTTGGCTCCTGAGGACAGCGTTATATCGGGTAGAGGTGTAGTTCTGAATTTTTTAATTGAAAACATCTTAATGCAACATTTGTTTGTTTTTTTGCTGTAGAAAAGATTTGTTGTCTTTATTCTATACCACAGAAATAAGGTTGTTTAAAAAAACAAAACCCTAGTGTAGTGTTTGGAAGAGGGTTTTTCTAATTTCTTATAAGGACAGATATTAGTGACCTACTCTATATGCTTAGGGTTGGTATGATCTTCATAGAGAATGCTGCTTCAGTCTCAAATTACACTGCTTTCAAAATATTTAGCAATTCAAAGAGAGGTACAGGGAGGCATTAATATCCAGGAGTAATATTGAAGTTGCATGTTCCAGTATGTAGGCAGGCTACACTTCGAAATTATTACTTGCAATAATAATGTTTTCAGCATAAATGCAATGAAGTTTGATAGAATTAATCCCAATTTGTCGATAACATTTCACAAGTTAATTCATAGACACTTCAATTTGGAATCTGTATTTTATCTCCTAGATTCTACACTGATGGGTGCTTTATAAAAATGTTTATAGGTAGGTGGATTTACAGGAGAAGAAAACATTCCCTTTCTTTGCTAATGTTTCATTTTAAGCCTTAAGTGCTCACTTGTTATGGTAAGTGTCCCAGAAATGGCTTTAAACAGATTTGACAAAGGAAAGTAAGTGTAAAATATTTATATCCTTTCAGTTCTGTCCATAATGACAGAGGTAGCCAATTTAGTTAAGTAATCAGACTGTTCCCTTGGGCCTCTTCACTTGATAAAACCCTACCAATTATAAAATTCATGTTAAAGGGACATCATCAACATAAAAATTACATCTGTCTGAAATCACTTGTACCTTCTCTCCCAAGTAATACATAAGATTGCTTTATCTGAAAGAGAGTGAGAGAATGTTGTTTTTTTCATTTTGTGTAAATTGAATATTTGATTATGCTTAGTAGCTAGCCAGTTTCACTGTTGTTTATGTGGGTGTTTCAGAGAGCAGCAAAATAGAGGCAAAGGGAATACAGGGCGCAGCTGTAGTCCCTCTAATTATTTTTTTAGAAATTGACAATTTCCAAGTTAACTTTATCCCTGTAGGGGCTAGATCCTGTACCATTGAAGTCACTGGGAGTTTTGTTCTCCATTTTAATGAGTCCAGGATTTGGACCACATGGAAGTCATGCATACACATTCCTCCAAGGAAGCTAAGGAGTGACCTGAATTCTTTCTGGACTGTCTCTTTTAATGGTTACAACTGTTACCTCATAAATGCATGGCCATTTATAAGGTTTTATCAGATACCTCAATATGAATATTAAAAATCTTTACATTAGTGGGAAAATGCCACTTAAAATATCCATATTTACTATTTTTTTCAGAAAGAAGAGTTATAGATCAAGCAAATATAAATACATTTGGAGACAGTATGTGACTTGACTTTTTAGGGATCTAATTTCAGGCCTCCAACTCAGCTCCTTGCTTGGAGGAAGACAAGGGATGTTCGTGCTGCAGTTTCTTGAGGGATGGTAGGATCGTGTTGGACTACAACATCTGTCGGCTTTGTAGCAGCTTGACTACACTGCACCATAGAGTGGACTACAGGTGTGAATTGCAAAGTGCACCAAAATGTTGCCATTTAACTGCCCTATGTGGACACTACTGGCACGAACTAAAATGTGTCTCGTTCGCATGAATGCAATTGTATTTGAAAAGGACTGTATTAATGCTAACTAGGTAGTTTATAGTTCATTCCAGCAGCATCCACACAGCACTGTTATATCGCAACACTATGGTGTGCTCTGCCATTCAGACCGCTGTAGTCCACGCTGTGGTGCAGTGCAGACATGGCCTAGGAGTAGCACTGATTTGAGATGGACAATATCTAGCGATTGTAAAACAGGACTCAGAGTCAGAGCTTAGATGTTTACTCTGGATGACAGACTTGTATCCCAATCATGCAATCAAGTTTGTGTGGCCTTGGAGGTCAGTGGGGATCTGCACAGACTCAGATCTGCCCATGAAGATCCAGTTGCAGAATTGGGGAATTATAATGTAATCTGGGCAGTGACTTAACTCTGCTTCCCCACCTGAAAAATGGGTATAATAATACTCATCCACTTTTATAGGTCTTTTATGCAGTTTGGTTAATCAAGGTTTGTAAAGCAGTTTGGGATCCTCAGGTGAAATGGACTGTAGAAGTGCAAAATATTATCATTATTTGGTTTTTAATAAGTCTTATTTACTATCTCTGGAGAGAGCATAGTCCAGTGCCATAGGTCAAACAGACGGGCTGTGCTCAAGGCTCTCAGAGTGGAGAAAGTGCAGAGGGAATACGATATGTCCTTGGTGCTCCAAGAGAGGTTCTGATGAAATACCACTACCTCCCCTCTATGTAAGAAAATAAAATATAAATTATGAGAATTTGGGGGCATTTCTTTTTATTTATGAGGTGTCCCTTTTTAGGACAAGCAAATGTTTTGTAGTAGTTTAGAGAAGTGACTTGGTTTAAGGAATCCAGAGTCCTTTTCTCACCACAGCCACAACTGAGTGACCTTGAAAAAGTTACTTAAACCAGATTTTTTTAAAAGTGGCTTCTGTTCTTGGATACTCTATTTGGAACTCACTTGCGCCCAGTTTTTCAGAGGGGCTGAGAAACTGTAATTTCCAATGAGTTCTGAGTACCTTGACATTTTGGAAGGTAAGGGCCTTGCAAGATCAGAGATCATTTAAAAAATGTTTGGCCCATCTGTAAAATGGCTGTAATATCCCTCCTCCTCAAAGATGCATTACAGACTTCATCAAGGCTTGATTTTCATACCCATGCTCACATTGAGTAACTCCTTATTTTTCCAGGAGTCCTATTGATTTCAAAGTGGTGTTGTCTGTTGGTAGTAGATAACATCCGCAAGTTGTATATGCTAGATTTCTCAGATGTCTTAACATTTGTTTATTTGGTTTTAGGATATTCTGAAATACAACAGCTTCTCATTACAGCTTAACAAAAAATCAGGAAAATTGTCATGTGCAATAAAACTGAATATTATAACCTAATGAATCAAAGTCATATCTTAAGGGGGTGATTTCACAGTCATTTTAATATGCCTGTGGCAATATCACAGCATTTAAAGACTACTGGATATATCTTGCTATCTCTTTTGTGTGTGTGTGTAAGTTAAGATTTGACTAGGTCTTATTTAATATATTGGATATTTAAAAACATATTAGCCATGGTAGCTAAGAAATCCTGAGTACCAGTAGTAAGACTGATGTTCGACTCTGCAGCTAATGATTTAGTTAGGCAATGTAATACATCTTAACTTCTTTAAATTTCAGCTGTCTCTTAACTGTCATGGAGCCAAACATTTCTTTCTCTGCTTTCTTAACAGCGGGGTGAATGTTATAATAGCTTTCACTTAAAGGTGATCTGCAAATGGGGGAGGGGAGGAGGGGCTTTGTGCCTTTTTTGTTGTTGCTTGCTTATGTAGACAGATGGCGATGGATGTTTTCATTGGTATACTTCTTTTCTGCCAGTCTATTACAGTATATATACAGTTCTAACTGTTTTTTTCCTAGAAGATGTTTTGGATTACTGGAGAACTGGTAGGACTATAAAAGAATGATATGCAGTGAAATCTGTATTAGCTAACATATTAGCTATCTCACTGTAAACAAAAAAACAAAACCACAAACAAACAAACATAACCCTACTTTTTTTTTTGTTACTCTTTTGGGGGGCAGTAAAGGCATAGCCTTAATCAACTGAAATGGGAAGCAGTCTTTGTTCAGACTGTTTAAAGTTCTTTAGGTTGGTTTGTTTTTTTGCTAATATCTATTCAGCTGAATAAACCACTAGGTTAAAAAAGTGTCTTTAAGGGTCAACATGTCATCCCTTCAGTTAAGAACTGGTAAAGTTCATAATCAATATCTGAAACCTTCAATAAGTCCCCCAGCAAAACATGTTGTTTTTGATATATCTAATGGTATTTCAGTGACCTGCCAGTGAAGTCAGTCTATATCAGGAGCTTGGACTGGCATAAGTAAATAAGATATTGATAGAATTTCCCTACTGTAGACAGGGCTTAGGGCAAAAAACAAACAAGAAAAAATGTTTGAAAAGTCTTTCCAGGCTGTCTTTAAATCTCAGGTAGAGAAGAAAAAAGGGGAGACACATTTTTTCTGTTCAGTCACACATGTAAAATAAAACTTTATGGGCCAAATTTTCTCTCATTTGTCCATTAGAGATTATGGGAAACAATACATTATATAACTCAACCAAGGTGGCTTTAGCAAAATCAAGAGAGATTTCCCTATCTGACGTACAGCAGTGAGAAAATTTTTATCATGTACAGTCAGTGCAGCTAATGGTCTCATTTTGCTAACAGAACTCTTAAAATGTTAGTAATTGAAAGTACAGATTAAAAACTCTTCCTCTACCTTCTTTTTACCATCATTCGATCTCTCCTTCCCCTCTTCTGTTTCCTCTTTCCTTCTTTTCTTTCATTTGCTGTCAGGAAAGTCTGCCTTTCATGGGACAGTTCTGTACAGAGTGGCACAAGCAAAGGTTGACAGCTACAGACGCTATAACAGTGAGTGTATTTAAAATTCAAGAGGCAATTTTAAAGATGAAGTCTTACTCCTCAATATATGTTTGATTCATCTACACTTGTAAAGTGTGTCACCATTACTCACTTATGGCTGCACTACCTGTAGATGTGTCTGTGAGCTAACTCTTATTTGCTGCTGACAAATGCCATAATCGTAGAGTAATGAGAAAGTATTCTCATTCTCTCTGTGCATGTGTGTGTGTATATATCTATACAGTGTATGTGAGCACGCGGCAAGCTGTCAGTTGTGTTGGTTTTAGGCCATAGTGTGGAGTGGGTTGCAAAGCCTTTGGTCTGATGATTTCAGCCGCGTGAGACTTGTAGGTTTCTGGAGCGTAACCACACTCTCTGAAGTGTGTTGTTGCTATTACTTATAAGAAACTTGCATGCAATGATTGTTGAACGTATAAAATACATTTTTCTTTAAAGAAAAAAGTGTAAAGGAATTTTAAAAAGAAAACCGTGCATTCTTTAAAAATGAAATAAATTACATTTGATTGTGCACCCATCTTCCTGTCCATGACAGCAATTACTGGCAGCATTATGGATCTATATACTGTACCATTAAGGAAGAAGGTAAAATATCTGTCAGTCTAGGCCAGTTTCTAAGCACCAGACTGCTCATTTAATGTTCAGGCTTTTTGCTCCTCTATCCAGGAAGCATGGTGGGCATGTTTCATTCCACATGCTTTCCTAATCTTCCTCCTTTCTTTTTCTCCTCCCACTGCAACTCTAGCTCTCAGAATAAGGCAGAAAATATGAAGATGAAAGTCAGAGACAAAGATGGGCAGAGAAGAGAGGAGGAAAAGAAGACAGAAATCCTCTGCTCTTCACAAACTGCTCTCTCATGCAGAACTCTAGCAGCCAGAGATCAAGTATTACCACGACAACCCCCTCCGCTTGTCCACTGTCACTCTCTGACTCTAGGGAAACAAGTGGTCAGTATTCTGCCCTATGCAGAGGTCTTATGTTTATCTTGACATGTGCTTCCCTCCAGTGCAGCTGTCTGCTCAGGACAATGCTCCCTGGTCTTCATCCTTCCCCGCCCTTACTTTGCCCATCCACATTGCTGTGGGTTGCTGCTCTCCTACCTCCCAGAGACTTTGCCCTCTGTCAGTCAACACTCCATCTTACACTCTGAGTCTGCTGGAGCAGTAGTTCCCTGCTCTGTTGCCTCTCATCCACCACAGTTTGTTTTTTTAGTGATTGGAGCTTTAACCATTCCCCCTTCTTCCTGGATCAGTGCAGCTGCTGGTGCTCAGCTCCCAAAAGAGGGTGCTCTCCCCTCAGCACTGGCTTCATGGGCTGTCCTTTTGCAGGCATTCATTTCTTTTTGTGGCTCCTCTTTCTCATTCATGTTTCAAAAATGCTCTTAGGCCAGGTGGAGCAATCCACTTGGTCTGTGGTTCCTCTGCCTTCTTCCTTGGTGGCCCCTTCTCTGGTACTTAGTTGTGAGGCCTTCTGTATTCTTTCAGATTCTTCCCATGCAACTTCCTAGCTCTGTGATGCTGCTTTTGACAATGCTAGACTTACAGGCAGATCCATGGCCTCTGTGGCTACCCATGTGTGGATTTGAAGCTAGAAAGCTGAGAAGAGGTTCCTACAGATAAGCCTCTTTTGGGCAAGTTTGAGACAAGGCAAGAATCTGGTCTCGCAAGTACTTTCAGAGATGTCCTCTTGTGATTTGGTGCCCAAAATGGGTATTTCATCACTCTTCCTACTATTTCTCTAAGCAGCTCATCTTGCAGACAAGACTCCTTCTCTATACACCTCTACCTCAATATAACGCTGTCCTCGGGAGCTAAAAGATCTTACCACGTTATAGGTGAAACCGCATTATATCGAACTTGCTTTGATCCACGAGAGTGTGCAGCCCCGCCCCCCCCCGGAGCACTGCTTTACCGTGCTATATCCGAATTCATGTTCTATCGGGTCACGTTATATTGAGGTAGAGGTGTACTGACTTTTACTTTCTCTCTTCCAGAGCGGATGTACTGAGGCTTTGCTAAACCTGCCTCCTCTCATATCCTACCCAGTGGCTTTTGGTTTTAGACAGTGTTCTTTTGATTTTTCAGGTGCTCATTCCTCCATTTTCAAACCCTCTGGACATGTCCACATAGATATTTGCATTTAAGAAAGCCTATTTAATTGTAGTCATGATAACCCGCAGAATGAAGGATTTGAGTTTTATTATTATTTTTCTCCTGTTCCTGAAATCTTACTTGAAAATAGGACAGTTCTTTGACTTCTCCATGAGTTAATTTCAAAAGCAAATTTGCACGTATATATTAAGGAACTCACTGTTCTTCCTAAAGCGTGTCTTGATTGCCCACTTTCACAGCAGAAGAAACTTCACTCCCAGGCCTTCAGGCAAGCTCAGAAGTTTTTACCTCTCCATTATATTCAAGGTTTTATGAAAATCAAGAGTTGCTCATTTTGTTTTGAAAGTCGTAATAAAAGGGGGACATTAATATACTGGATTAAAAATTGTTTTCTGTTAGCCTATGACCAGGCTAAATTACCATGTCCTAAAATTGTTAAATGCCATTCAGTTAGGGTGCAGCAGCACTATTTGAGCACCAAGGACTGAGACACTGCCTCTGAAATTTGTAAGATCATCCCCTTACATTTATGTTCAGCATTATCCTTGGACCTCTCCTCATCAGCTGACTTCACTTTTTGATCATTAGGTATGGCCAGCTCCACTATACAGTAAGCCCAACTCTAGCATGCTGGGGAAATTGCTGCTGCTGGGTAGGATGGTTGAAGGGGGATATATGACACAGGAAAATTACTCACCGGTAATTTTGTGTATCGCCGTCCTCTCTTCTCCCATCCTGTGTTCCTCCTGTGCCTCCTCAGAGAATACTACTTGGAATTGTTTTATTTTTACCATCTTAATTTCTCCCTCTCTCTCTTTTCCTTTCTTTTCCTCTGGAAGCACCGTAACTGAAGGAAGTGGGCAGATTGGCATGTATTTAATGCCGATGGACAAATATTTTCCCTTGATAGGTGGAGCCATAATGCTGTCAGTAATAGCTGTTTAGTGTGACAGAAGAAGATAGGATTGCTACAAACAGAATTATTAGTGAGTAATTTTTCTTTTGTGCTTTCTACTCTTCCACCAATTTACACATTTTTTTTTCCTTTAAAAATATTTTCTAGTCCTTGAGTAACTGTTGCTGGTCAGAGTTCAACGAAAGCAATACATGATTCATTACCTGTTTGTAATATGAATACTGTTGAAATATCTCATCATATGAACAAAGTTAATGCACACAATTTAAAAAAAATCATGAATTTCAGCAAATTTAAGGAGAGATTTAACCTTTTCCGTTTCTCTCCAATGTCTCTTAAGTTGATTACAGTATTTGCTTACTAAAAAGAAAATATAACTAGTACACAGATGCTACAATGTAAAGTAACATTTGAGGAAACAACAGTGCTAAAATTTCATGAGGCACAATTTTCCTGAATATGAATTAGCATACTGAGAAATGTTGCCTGGAAAACAAATGTGCAGATGGAGAGAGGGAAAAAAGACAGCGGTGGAGAGGGAGAAATGCATAAAAAATCCTTCCAAAGGTTCAAGAACCCACCCGCAGAAAATGTTTTATCAGGCTCATAATAGACCATTTTTTATATCTGTCAGGAAGAAATACTGTTTGATTGTGATTGTTACAGGTCCCTTCATGTAGTGTAAGCAATGTGTTTCTGTACCCACTCAGAACAAGAGGGATGAATATAATTCAGAAATCAAGAAGGCAGCAGACAGAAGCACAGTAAAACCAGTCTAAAATGAAATTGTGAGAATACTCTGTGATCCTTTATGGGAAATAGAAAAAAGCCACCAGCTTCAATATTGATGGCTTGAAATTCATGCTAAAGAGAATTCAGAGTTGTGCTCACACTGCACGTCTAATGCATGCTGCTCCGTGGTGCAGGAAACTACTCCCCTTTACCCTGCATGATTTCTTGCTAAGGCATAAAGAATTCGGGGCTGCTTGTCACATAGCAAGAATCATTGTGCTAAGGAAAATAAACATGCCAAAAGGAAATGACAATGTTTGGATTACAAAATTACATCTCCTGAAGGAATATATCTGATGATAATAAATAAATGAATGAGTAATGCAGAGGATAGACTATGTTTGCAATTTGTATGTACTGTATACTTCAGCAGAAGCATTTTTAATTACTATTTTGCTCTGGTTATAAAGCATGTGTTTGTTTTTCACAACGTGCATTTATAATCATAACATTGTTCTGAACCAATATTTTAAATCCGAGTTTCACATAAACTGCTTTTCTTGTTTTTTTAATTCTACTTAGAGGTAGCATGAACCTATCATCAGGGAAACACAGGATATTCACAGAAAAAAAGGCCAGAGCTGAGTGCTGGATGCACAAAAAATAAAGTAATAATAAAAAAAAAATCACGGGGTGTCTTCACATAGATGCTCATAAAAATTGAATGTGCACGGAATCTTTTTTCCTTTCTATAATAAAATCCAGATAGCTTCTGAGTCTATGTGTGTGTGTGTGTGTGTGTGTGTGTGTGTGTGTGTGTGTGTCCGTCCACACGCTGTGTGCCTGCTCTCTCCTGCTTGCCAGTCAGAAGGAAGGAAAGAAGGACCCTTCCTGCTTCTCCTCCTGACAACATAATCATCTGGCTGTCACCCTGGAACCACCCATCCCATGAAAATTCACCAGCCAAGAGTTCCACAATCCCATGCTACCAATCTCTGCTAGAGGGGAAGAGTATACTTCTCCCCTCTCTTCCTTTCTTCCTTAAAAGTCAATGGGGGTGAGAAAGAAGCTCCATTTACGCAGTTCTCCCCTTTATCCCATTAAACACACCTGACAGCATTTTTCTCTGGATGCCAGACCAAATTAGGAAAAACTCTTAGCTATCTCAGGTGTTTGCCTCTGAACATCTGACCTTTATATCACTCGGTCTGGTAAAGCTTAGAGGGCATCGGGGAAGCAGGGCAGAAACATTCTGCTACAGTTACATTTGGGGATTTTGCCAATACCATGAAATAAAGAGTAGCAATACAAAACAAAGAATAAAAATGAAATTGCCAAACAATACATTAAAAGAGAATTTTCTTTGAAGCTTGAAAATGCTTTTTCTTTTTGGCCTTTTCACTTATTTACATTTAGAAACAATTATTTTTCCTGTGTTTTGAATAGAGTTAAAACAAAAATAAACAGCTGTGATAAAATTAACATTTTGAGCTTAAACAACCCATTATCAAGTCTGAATAGATCTTTGTGTTCCAGAATCCTGGATTGATGCCAGCACAACTCTGGGAATATTGTTTGTTAGTGAATTAAATCTGGTGGTCCTTCTAAGCCCCATTTGTGCTAATCTCAAATCCACTATAGTTTGGCACAATTTGGGGAGTTTGCTCTAGGGAGACTTCAGACAAATAGCAAGAGTCTTATAGGTCAAGTCTTGAAATGCCTTGACAGAGCTGTGGTTTTCTGAAGAAGAATTAGAGCTGAGCTGCCTCTAAAGATAGTGTTGTTAAACTCTTACCGGCATGAGTATTAAATTGTCTAACACATTTATAGTGTAAATGAAATAAATAGCAGACAATACTAGGGCTGTGAACAGGTTTATACCATTTTCTATATGTCTGCAGTGCCCTACTTTCTCATAGATAGTAGAAAAAGGTTTGGAAATTTAACTTCTTGCTGCTGTTCTTCTCCCAGCTTCAACAGGTTAATGTTAATAGTGGGCAGAACCAGAGCTATTAGTCGCTGTCAGAAGGGGAATGCTCTGCCTCCTGGCACACTCTTCAATTTTTTAGCCAGCCCTCCCTGCAGCAGAGCTTTTCTGAGGAAAATGCCAAACTTTATTTCCAATTTTTAGACTAACAATTCCATTCCGTAATGTGTTTGTCTAATTCCCAGCTGTGTCCCAAGTCTGCATTTGATTTTGGGGGAGATTGCCCCTTAGTTCTGCTTCCCCTTCTGAGGCGTTGGCAGCAGCTGGTGTACCTATGGGCTTCAGGGATAAAGCCAGGCAAAGAAAAATCAGAAGCAAAAAGAAAGGCCTGTATTTCCCGTTCCTCCCTTATTGACAATACAGTATTTATTTTCCCTGGTGGTCAGGGACTCGGTGTTTCTAACTGGGGGAGATTTTTACCTGTGGCCACATAGTAATCAGAAAATTCAACTGACAGTCCTGACTCCAGATACACATTATAGAAGGGAATACAAATCATATGGCAACAGGAAAGAATACTTTTTTGTCAGGCAGCTAGAGCAAGAGTAGGGTCTGTAGTTGCCCTCCATTGCCCCAGAGCTATCTGAAGGTCTCCCAATCAGCTCCTTCTGGAGATAGACCCCTGAGTAGTGCCAGGTTCTCTCAATTTTGAAGCAACAGAGTTACCTGTAGCTTTGATCAAATATGGTCACTGGAATACCCTAGGAAGCTCTTAACAGAGGTTTGTCTTCAAAGCATTCCCATTTAACCATCCTTAGACAATTCTTATGATTTGCAGATGAATGACAGCCCTTTATTTTTTCCCAATTTCAGTTATTACCATTTGATGTTATATGTGCTCCCAGAGTGTGTCTCCAGCGTTATGGTAGAAATAATATTGGCTTTAGGGAAGAAGGAAGTACACTTATCTCTTCCCAGACAATTTTTCTGATCTGGATTCTGTACAGAGAAAAGCTGAGTGACACAGTTCCTGGAGAATCTTATTTTTGGGACAAACACATTGTGCTTGGAAAGTAAATAACAGACCTGAGATGAGGAGGAATGCTCAGAATCAGATACAGGGGTCTCATCTCAGAAAAGTGTTACAGAAGATGACGATTCCCCCTAATGGAAAACAAGTGGTGTCACAGAAACAAAAATCCAATTTTTATCTGAGCCTGTTGGGAATTCTGATGTCATACGCAGGCCTGTTCAATGAGTTTGTATGATACCTGTATCCAGTAATTCTGGGTATTGCCACTGCATCTTACCCTATCTTATCCATTTGCAAAGATCTAGCTCCAATTCTGTGTTATCTGCTCTCACAGCTAGTGAATGTAGAGAATCAGATTAATTTTATTATTTTTAAGGGACCTTTCTAATTCAGTTCAGGGAATGGGTACCAGAAAAAGAAGGTACAGCATCCACCACCTGGAACACTATAATTAATTGAGGTCTCAGAGTATGGCTTCTTCCATGAATAACGGACCTGTTCTAGTGATGACAGTCAGTGTGCCCAGTCGGGTTTTCATAATGACTAGCAAGAACACATTGAGCCCTACCCCAGAGAGAAATTTGCTTGTTCTTGGCAGAACAAAGTTTCCTGTCTCTAGGTGCACTCCCTACCAAAGGGGAGATGAACACCAAGATTTTCATGGCAGAAGTTGGATTATCAGAGTGGCTCTGTCACAGGGTGGCTGGCCCCTTTAAATGAAGCAGGTCCAGCTCCCCTGTGCTAAAACAGGTGTTTCTGGTTGGTTAGTTAATGGGGGGCAGCAGCATCTGGGTTTATGAAGAGCCAGGCTGTCAGTAAGGAAAGAGGAGCAACAGGAAGTTCCCTGGGTTTGGTTTCTACAGTGCCAAGAGGGAAGGCAATGGGAACCAACAGGGGTGGGGGGAAGATGGGAGAATGGCTTCCAGGGAGAAAGCTGGGAGGCAGTGCTCTGTGAAAAGAGCAAGGAAGAATCCTGCAGTAGGCCCTGAAGCAGGAAAGATTGAAAGGCAACGGGGAAGCCCCCTAGGTGCTATAATCCAGGGTACACCAGTGAACTGTTTTTGTTTTGCCTATGTTTGGAACATAAAATTGTGCCTGGAAAGAGAGTCTAGGTATGGCAGCGGGTCCTTCAAGGTCTGGGGACAAACCAGCATCTTAGAATATCAGGGTTGGAAGGGACCTCAGGAGGTCATGTAGTCCAACCCCCTGCTCAAAGCAGGACCAATCCCCAGACATATTTTTGCCCCAAATCCCTAAATGGCCCCTCCTCAAGGATTGAACTCACAACCCTGGGTTTAGCAGGCCAATGCTCAAACACTGAGCTATCCCTCCCCCCCAGCTTGTAAACCTAAGAATATCTCACACATCATCAGTCAGTTTGGTCAGCTTTTCCACAGCGATTTGGTGCAAAGCTTAACTATCATGTTAAATCAGTGAAACATAACCTCGAGTTCCTCCTGGAGGACCTTAATATGGGAATATGAGTGTCCCACAAGCAGGTCAGGTCTCTGTAGTATAATGTTAGCAGGATGTTAAAAAAAAAAAAGGAAACTTTGTCTATATCCTAACATTTAGTGTTTCCTTAAAGCATCAACCTTATTCCAACCTCACAAAGTCATAGAACATAACCTTGTAACCTCATCCTGCTCCTTACCTCGCTACCCAAATGGAACCTCTGCAGCAAGTGTCACCATATTTCCTATCTATTAGAGCAGGCCTCCCAATGGCTACTATCACCAATCAGATGAGGGTTTTTTAATTTGAAATTTGGGACTTTCTATGAGACTCAATATTGTACTTAAATTTCAGCCCAGTAGTCCTCACAATTGTCATAGCATTCATTCCTTAAGTAAACTCAAAAAATAGCCCTGCTTTAGTTATGCATCCCATCCAGTCCTTAGGAGATCTGGCAGTCTCAGGGCAGAATAGTCATATCTCCTGTAATAAGATGTGTTAGTCCGCCATTCATTCATCATATTAGTCATCCAGTGTCAGCTAATGCCATTCCCTTTATTTTGGAAGAATTCTTCTCCATGCCTTGGTATCCAGGGGAAGATGGAGGAGATATATAATCTACTTGGTTTTGGAAGTCTATATTTAAGAGATGATCCTGCTTCCTATCACGGAGGCACCCTACTATGAAAACACATTTTAATTAGCACTAAGAAAAATGGGAAAATGTATCCATGCTTACCTGAAAATTTGCTTTCTTTAAGTAATAAGTTCAGATATCCAGCTGCCCTGAAGACAAATGATCATTCAGAATAGAGATGGAAATCAACATCCAAGGATTTGGGTTTATTGTCATTAGGTAGAATTTACCATAATCTGCAGTAGAATACTTTGTTGTATTTTTCCACATAGTTTATTTAACATAATCTGTAATTTAGGAAAGTAGATTTGAGTTCTCCTGGCTGTGGAAGTTTCCTCAACTGGAGAGAACTTCAAGAGGCAGGGCATTCTATTCTATTCTCTGTTGAGTTTTATACCACGCTCATCACCCAGTATCTGAGTGTCCTCCAGTAGTGCAATTAGCAATGTGACTACACAGCTGTTACATGTTTGTTCTCTTATTCTCTCCCCAAAGTGTGTGCAGTGGAGTGTCTAGGTTTGATAAGGTATTTTTTTTTAATATCAGTGTACCTGTTGCTATGTGTTTATGTCAGAGAAGGCAAGATGAAAAAAATGTGCCTTGCATTTGGAGTGGAAAGTGGTGGTGTTTGTGATGGTCCTTAATTCCTAGGAGAGATCACTCCACAGTCTCAGAACATCCCTGGAGAACATTCTGTCTCCCACACAGATGAGCTTTACTGTTATTGTTGAGAGTTCTGTTGTGCCAGAGGAGTGTAGTTGTCAATCACTCTTCACTCCAGAGCTTTATAGATGATCTTTTAGATACCCTGAGCTCAGGCCAGGCAGTGATTTGAAGGTAAAGACTGTGATCTTGAACTTGATTAGAAATTCAAAGGGAAACCAGTGGAAAGAGTGGAGGACGGGTTTGATATGTTCATGGTAGCCTGTGTTGCAGAGGAGATGCGCTGCAGCATTCTGCACTAGTGGATTTTCCTAAGTGCTGAAGGCTTCCTGCCCAAGTATATCACATTGCCGTAGTCCATCTGACAGGTGACAAAGGCCAGGTGTTCATCCACCAGGATGGAATGGAGTTTCCTACCAAAGCAAAGATGGAGAGCATTACATGCAGATGCTAGTATGTGTGAGCTCAGTGTTAGCGAGGAATCCAAGTGTACTCCTAAACTATGGACTGAATTGACCAATTGTGGGTGTGTATCTTCTACCAACGGAAATTGCACTGAGGCTCCAAGCTCTTCAAAATACTCTCCTCTGTGCACCAGCATCATCGTTGTCTTCCTCAGGTTCAGCTTCAGACAGCTCTTTATCCAAGAGCTGCTTTCATCCAAGTACTGGGCTGTCTTGATGGTAGTGGTGTGGTTGTGTGTGGGGAAGGATAGATAGTGTGGTATGTCATCTGCATATGCTGACACTTCCCTACTGACAGTTCTGGTTCTGCCCTTGAACTACAAGCAGACTGAAATTAAAATACTGATTGTAATAGAACTGTGGACCTTATTACTTGAATAAAGAAAATTTTCAGGTAAGCCTGGATTTTCCTGTTCATTGAGAGTAGTAAAGCAAATTGGAATGTCAATTTTGATTTATTATATTCCTAGAGGAGGATGTGCATGTGTGCTTTTCTTACAAGGCTGTCTAATCTACAGAGAGATGTAATTCTTCAGCAGGGATAATATTATGCCACTTATTTGATTGCATATTTGTTTAAACAGCTTTTAGCTTTATATTTTCCCTTTAGGTAATGTATCTTTAGATACTAATTGCAAAATTGGCTTCACATGAGTCATACAGATTTAAAGTACAGTATATCTGGTCTGACTCCTGAATTTTAAGTGCCATAAGTATGATAGCTGAACTAGAACTGAAATTAATTCTAATTTCTTGGACTCTCTTTTGAGTGATCTGTGTCTAGGGAAGAAGGATATTTTGATGTATAACAGTGGTCTTCTTTAGGGATAATGTTTTGATTGTGTGTGTGTGTGTGTGTGTTTTGTGATTTGAGAGAAGTCCTAAGAGGTATGGGAAAATGATGAAATAAAAAAAAAACTAGAATGAGTACTTGGCACAAAGAGAGGACATCCACTTTACCTATGATTTGGGGGTGAGGGAAGCTGCTATTTGCTTTGACCACCGTTTTGTGTTTTTAAAATATTGTCAAGCTCCATATCTAATGTTTCTTTCCCCCCTTCCCCTTTTCTGGCAGGTTTAAGAGATGCTACGGGCTCTGAGAGTGATGGTGGTGACTCAAGCAGCACAAAATCAGAAGGAGCCAATGGAGCAGCAGCAATCCAACCCAAAAAGGTCAAGGGGATTGGTTTTGGAGATATCTTCAAAGACAAACCAATAAAGCTTCGACCAAGGTCAATAGAAGTAGAAAATGACTTTCCACCAGTAGAAAAGGTACATTTTGTAACTTAATTCTGTCATGGTTGTCATCCCCAAAGTACTCAACTTTATGATAAGGTAGAACTGACAGTTTTATGGTTTCTTTCCTATTCCTTTCTTTGACTGACTCCTTTTGTCCTCTGTTGTGCCAAGTGCAGAAAAATAGATTCCTATGAAGCTGGTAATAACATTCTTCGAGGCTATTAAATAGATGGGTTATTTCAGTGAAGGTTTTATTCCTGTGCTCACACCTCCACCCACTGGTCTTTGTTCTAAATAACTACCAGTGCTGGGAACAAGACTTCGAAGTCTGTACTAGAACTGTGGTTACCCATATGACACCACAAATAATAATAATGCCCAGTTCTTATGTAAAGTAACATGGCAGCATAAAGTCACTGTACCATCAGGATGCCAAAAAGGAAACATCAAAAAGTACGTACAGAATTTAACTTTTAACTTCGTGCTTTGGATATTCATTTAAAAAAATGTACTGGGCAAACTTTTTATAGGTGACCTGCAGAGGATGCAAATTGTTTTATGCTATTCTTTTGTTTGTGCAACATATAAAGAAGATCCCAATTAAAACTTTGGGGGGGGGGAACTCTTTGTTAAAGATTCAAACACCTTCACCCTTTCAGTTGAGCCCTCAGAGAGGTCCCTTCGTTCTCTAGTCTCCAAGGAGAACCAGAGACACAAGAAGAAAAGACTTAATATTTCTAATAAGCAGCAGGGAGTGAAGCTTTTTAGCTTTTTTTCATGCCTTCTGTATATAATGAAGTATGTACCATAGTGAAAAAGGCACAAAATCCTTTCCCTCGCCTTTATAAGCAATTATATTTATCTAATGTGTATGGATAGTCTGATAAGTGAGGCTTGGTTTTGATAGACTTACGCATGCTTGGAATTCTGCTTATCTTCAGTAAAATTCAAATTAGGTTCTTCTGCAATGTAAACACTTATATGTTCTGTTTGAAAATGTTGAAAGAGGTTGTTACTACCCCCAGAATGGGATAATTAAAGGTTGGGTTTTTCCCTAAGTTGATAGTGATAGCTGCTTTGGACTGGATTCTTGTAGGCCCCAATTCAAGAAAGAATCTTTCTTTAGAAAAACACTTGTAGTCAGTAGGATTTAAGCTTCTGTTAAGTGTAGCATGTAGTTAAGTGCTGTCCTGGTCTGGGGCCATAAACTTTTCTTATTGCATTAGAAAATGTGTATTTTTAGTAGTTCATTTCCAGCAGGCATATAGGTAAAGAAAACAAATGCAGTGCATGCAGAAACAATGAGGAGTCTTTGTGGCATCTTAGAGACTAACAAATTTATTTGGGCATAAGCTTTCGTGGGCTAGAACCCACTTCATCGGATGCATGAACCGATGAAGTGGGTTCTAGCTCACAAAAGTTTATGTCCAAATAAATTTGTTAGTTTCTAAGGTGCCACAAGGACTCCTCATTGTTTCTGCTGATACAGACTAACATGGCTACCACTCTGAGTGCATGCAGATATTCTGATGAGCTAGATGCACAGTCAGTATTTGCATGTTAAATAGTGTTTGTTTATAATCAGGGGCGGCTCTAGGTATTTTGCTGCCGCAAGCACGGCAGGCAGGCTGCCTTCGGCAGCTTGCCTGCGGGAGGTCCCCGGTCCCGCAGATTCAGCGGCACGCCTGCAGGAGGTCCGCCGAAGCCTCGGGACCAGCAGACCCTCCGCAGACCGGCAGAGCGCCCCCCATGGCTTGCCGCCCCAAGCACACACTTGGCGTGCTGGTGCCTGGAGCCGTCCCTGTTTATAATTACTATATACACATTCACCTGTGAATGATGCACATATGGACCTTAACCAGAACTGTAGAGGTATTCAATATTCAATTATCCACATCTGATTCAAATGGCTTGGAATTGACAAACTGCAGTGCTCTGCAAATACCATATGATTAGGCTTGGGAGAATTCTATTTTTATCAGTGAATATTGGTAAACTTTGATTTCCATGCACACCCAAACCAACAAAAAAGTATTTCAATCAATGATAATTGAAATGTAGAGATAGGTAAAGTAAAAAAACAAACAAACATGCTGCTTGAGAACTTTTTATTTAAGGATGTTTAATTTGCATATTTTGACGTGGTATTGACGGTTTTAATGGTTATAAAGCTTTTTTTATTTCAGTCTCTACGGTCACTAAATAATTGTCTGACACCCCATCCCGCAATGTTCCACCACTGATAAAATTTAAAAATATAAGCTTAAAAATAAATTTTGATATTATCCTTCAAAATTATATTTAAAAAATTTAATTCTGCCAAGCGTACATACGATAGTTTTCTGTAAAGATACAGACATTTTTGGTAAATGGGCTCTGTATAAAATAGGATATAGACCTGTTCACCTTTTAGTCACTCATCTAATATGGTCAAATTTGAAGTGTCCATCTGGTAGATATTAAATGGCTTTTGTGAAATAAGAGGAGGTCTTAGTCCACTTTTTACTGGGCAGGAAGTATCATTATCCCTATTTTGCAGATGGGGAACCGAAAAGTGATTTGTCTAAGGTCAGACAGGAGGTCTGCAACATAGCCAGGAATTTAATCCAAAATCCTTAGAGTCTTAGACTGGTGTCTTAATTACAAGACCATCCTTCTTCTGTATTCACATTTTCCTTAACAAATATTTTAATGGGATGTGATTACATCATATTTGCAGTTAGAATACTTTATTTCC
Organism: Chelonoidis abingdonii; assembly: GCF_003597395.2. Lineage (NCBI taxonomy): Eukaryota > Metazoa > Chordata > Testudines > Testudinidae > Chelonoidis > Chelonoidis abingdonii. The sequence continues at coordinate 228,691,825 of NC_133769.1, forward strand.
TGTATTTAGTAACTTCTCAGGCTGCAACTAGGAAATGCTTGCATAACACTTACCATACGCACCCAACATTTAACAGCTAAAGCAGTGGTTCTCGGGAGGCCTTCTGGAGGGGGGCGGGGGAGGAGACATCAACTCATCTAGATAGTTGCCTGGTTTTACAAGAGGCTGCATAAAAAGCACCAGTGAAGTCACTACAAACTAAAATTTCATACAGACAATGACTGGTTTATACTCCTCTGTATACAACACACTGAAATGTAAGTACAATATATATATATATTAAAATTAATTTATTTTATAATTATATGGTAAAAATGGGAAACTAAGCAATTTTTTCAATGATAGGGTGCTGTGACACTTTTATATTTTTTGTCTGATTTTGTAAGCAAGTAGTTTTTAAGTGAGGTGAAACTTGGGCATACACAAGACAAATCAGAAAGGGGTACAGAAAATTAGAAAGGTTGAGAGCCACTGAGCTTAGAGAGCCACTCAATCAAATAGAGTCTAAAAGTGGCACAAAATAATCAATAAAAGATTACCTCACTCACCTTGTCTTCCTCCCTCCTCTTCCATCTCCACTCCCATCTTTCTCAAGAGCTCATGCTGGCCGTTGGGAGGAAGAGGAACTCCATTTTTGCTTATTATGGAGGGAGGGAATACCAGTTGTTCCTGTTTCTTTATTCTTCCGTGTAATAGAGGGTAACTGAACAGCAGTATAGGAGTTGCTGAGTTTGCTCAGTGCTCCCTGTGCTGCACAATATATTAGGTAGATGGTCCTGTGACTGACATTCTTGTGCATTTCTTCTTGAGATCCAACTAAACTGAGTGGATCACTAATCCATCACCTATGCAGTAAGAGCTGCCTGTAGGACCATAAAGAGCAATGTATAGAGAATCGCTGTTTTAAAGAACTTATACGTTTTGGTTGGCAGGAAGGCAGCTTTGGTTTTTAGTTCCTTTAAAACTTTGTATTTATTAAGTTTCTTCTTAAACACCATTATTTCTGATAGTTCACCCTGATCATCTCAAATGGGGAGTGTCTCCACTCATCTCTTTTGTGAAGACAGAAGGAAAGGGAGAATTCACTTCACATAAGTTGCTCTTTACCCCTTTGTCACCCTTCTCCACGCTGCACTTTTCCAGGTATGACATTAGACTTAAAAGCAGTTACAGAGTTGAACGCTAAAAATAGTTAGAACTAAAGCTCAAAATAAGGGATATGAGAACAATAGTAGCATATAGTATTTTGTAGCCTAGAAACATGATTCTGTAGCCACTCCATGCATGAAACGCCCACATCATGAGGTCCCTTGCTTTTGTACCTCTGTAGCTCTTCTGACACCAAACCACTCATTCTGGTCCATTTCTTTACCATTCCTTACCTCCTCATCTCTAATCTACCATGAGATAATTCTTTGAATATAAAACTTCCATTTTAAGTGATGAACATTATCCATTGGTGCTTCAGTGGTGAAGTATTAACAATGTAGGATTAATTTTTTTTTGCAAAAATATCATTTGGAAATTATGAACAGTACTTTGAAATTGTAAAGTGCAACACAAAATTCTCAAGAATATTATTTATCCTTTTTAGTATAAACAATTTGCAGCAATAAAAGCTAATTAATGACACCAGATCTTCATGAGATAGGTAAAACACAGCTAGCTCTCAGATGAAGGACAGTTTAGATCTATACCTTTTACTAGGATTCTGAAACCATAATCTCATACAGGAAAACAGGTACAAAGAGAATGGAGCAGGAAATGGAAAATTGAGTTTAATAGAGAGAAACAAATTTGATAACCTAGACTGGCACTGAGTCTCTGCTGAATCGCTATTGAAGAGTGATGCATCAGTGAGCAGTGTCTCTTCTCATCTTCCATATTCTTTCCCCCTTCCCCAAACATACCTGTGATATCATGATTTCACTCTTTGGATTGTAAAATGTTCAAGCTACTCTCTGATAAATGGGAATAACCCAGCTGTCAGTGAAATGGCTTTGCCCTGGGTTTTAACAGAGAACATGTAGGTGTATCAGTGGCATTTTTAAAAAATGAGTCTACCACATAACAGTGCTCTGTCACTGAAGATCATTATTTTTAAAAACTGTTATTGCAGTATAGACTACATAAATATAGGATGTTTTAACATTGCCTATACCACCGTGCTTTGCACATACATCACATAACAAAGTGAAGGAAAGCGTTGTCCAATGAAGGAAATGCAGTTATAATATACATAATGACCACAGTTGATTTTAGATTCCTTTTGCTTACTTAAATTACTTAAAAACTGCATAGAGATCTACTGGTGAAAAGACTATATAACAGCTAGTGATGTCAGTAGCAATACTATGGAGAGTCTGGTTTTGATTCCTGGTTGGGAGCCATGGACTTCTGCTCTGGTGGTGTACCCTGAAAAACAAAATCTATGAAATCTCAAAATATTTCGGCCTGGAAAACAAAAAAGTAGAACCATTTGGGGATGGATCGCTTCCAAGAAACCACCATGCTTTATTTAGGCAAAAATGAAGCTGATTTCCATATTGCTGAGTTTCAGAGATTTTCTGTGGGGACATGAACTAATGTGATAGTGAATTTCTAGAAAGGAGCAGCTGCTCTGCTTCTCTCCATTCCCCAGCGGTTTCAACTCCAGTACAATGAACATGCTTTGATAAATACCAGGGCTCCTTGGTATGTATCTAAAATGTAGAATGAGTTTACTTTCTATCTGATGAGCTCCCAGATAACTGGCTGACAGTGTGATGCAACACATGTAAAATAGCAGCAAAACCTACTTTAAATAAATCCTGATCACTAATATCGTGATCATAAGCAAAACTGGTTCCTGAGACTTTGTCTACATCAAAGAAACAATTGTATTTTTTTTCCTAACAAGATCCTAAGGTGGTTTACCTGACAATTGCAGGTAAGGATGAACTGTTACAACTTTGTAAAATCCTCCATTTGAAACTCAGTGCTTTCAAAGGCTTGTTTTGGCACTTGTGGCAGTTCATAGACCATATTGTGAAATTTCTAGGATGTAGATTTACTTGAAATGAGTTTTTCTTTTCTGCTTCTATTTTGTTTGCTTTTGTTTGAGAATTTAACCTCAATGCTGGTGATCCTTAATTATACGTTGGAACTTTTGTTTGGGAGAGAGGGGGTTGGTAGCCTTTTTAAAGCTCAGGAAGGTTTTAATGAGCAGACATTTGATACTATTTGCCTACATGAACATGGGAAGTTAAGATAGCAAATAGCTTGGCACAAATAATAAAATAACAAATCTAATTCAGCATTGATGTTGCATATGTAACCATATTCATTAGGTATTAAGATTTCTGATTAAATAATTGTTTCATGTTACATAAAGCAAACTGAACTGCATCAAGCAACTGGAATGACAGTTTGTACAGTCATAATTTTCTATCAATTTGAATTAATCAATTGATTTTTTTCTGAATCTGTATATTTGGCTTTTTTTTAAAAAATATCTTTAGCAGAGGATTTTAAAAAATACAATTGATTGTGTTTTATATAATCAAAATGTGTTTTAGGCTTTTTAAAAAAAGAACCCCAACTTTATATTCTGTAAAACTGAAAAGGATATATTTCATTATGACTTTAAAAGAATTTGTTCAGTGGAAGTTTGAAATTAACATCTTCTTCAGGAAGTGGTTTTGATGACTCAGGTTGCATACTGCCATCTGAGCCATTACTAAACCTGTTCCACAGTGTGGTGCTAGGGTGGTTACTGTGCTTATAGAGATGCTGTCAAAGAGTCAGAGGGTTTGTCTCCCACATGAGAGGTAAAACCAATCTTGTGATCATTTCTGGTCGTTAAAAAATACTGTGGCGCATTTCCCAGCAGTAGGTACGTCTGGTTGGCTGTCCTGACTAGATAATTTATGATCTTCTTTCAAAATTCCTGTTCTTATTTGTTAAGATATTTTGCTTCATGTCCTTATGCCTAAATTTTGTTGTATTGGTATTGATGGTGCTATTAGAATGGCTGCTACATTTTACCATCAGAGAGAGTTGATTTTTAATACTAGATGTATAGAACATGTAAGTCTGTTTATATATACACATGTGTATTTGGGATTTTGTAGAATGTTCTGAAGCTTGGTCAACACAGTGCATAGCTCAAATAAAAGTGAGAGAGGTATGGCCTCCTCTGATTTATTCTTCTGTATCCATATTATCATTTTCCATTTCCAGTCATTCTTATATATTTGCATGAATGTCTTTATAGGGGACATGGAAGTGTTAAGATTTTATACTTTGTTGTGGAAGAGAGGATTCATGGTGATATTGCAGCTTTTAGAAAAAGTAATAAATCACATGGAATTTTAGCTCCTAGTTTTTGAATTGGTGAAAATTGGGTAGTTGGATTGTGACAAAGACCAAAATAATTTTTCAGTTGAATTATATGATTTATGTGTTCAAAGATTTTCTGTCTGAGCTGTTTACAATTTTTTTTTTTTTTTTTTTTGCATATTACTGCTTATGTTGCCTTTTCTGGCTATCATATACATGAAGCCAGTGAAGCTGAGTTTTCTGTCTGGAAAGGCAAAAACCTCTACCCCAAAGTAAGTAAAACTACGAAAAGTTCCAGGCTTCCTGTGATATAAACAAATGCAAGCTTTGTTTTCCTCAAAGCTCAGAGAGCCCTAAATGTGACTCAGTTTTAGGCTTGGTCTTTTAGACTTTAAGTTTTGCTATTACAAGGAAGTAGGAAAACTCCAATTCTCTTCTTGGACACTTTTAACTGTAGAAAGGCAGCTTTACGTCACCATGGGAGAGGAGGTATTTCTTTTTAAACAAGCTTTTTTTTTGTTGTTTATAACCATCTTATACTATATTGTAACTTATACTTTGCAGAGCACTGATGTTTGGTAGGAGGGCTCTTTGGTTCTTTTCATAGTGGACAAAAATTGTATATATGAAAATAAACTATTTTGTATTAGTCAGGATCTTGAGCAGAAGTCCAGCTCTGTTAAAGAGGAACATATTAAAATAAGGGATTACTATGTGAAGACATAGTCTGTCCTGGAACTGTTTTGTTGTAATTTTTTCCCCTTCGGTCAGTTTGGCCATTAAACTTACACACATGTTTTCAATTTTTATACTACTTGTTTTCCAGTCTTTTACTCTAAAGATAATGTAACTTGGCAGTTCACATAAGCAGTAACTGTTACACCATCTCTCTAGGATGTGTAGCCATTTCAAGTATTTGCTTACTAAAAATCCAGTTTTTTTCTCCAAAATAATTTAGTATGATTAAAGTTCCTCTTCCTTCGTAGAAAAAGAAAGAGCGTCCTAGTATTTCATTTTCTCTGAGGTGACGTTTGGAGTTTGCTCTATGAATGGGAAAAACTAAAATTAGTAATTTCTTGATGTTGTCGCACCTTTTTTCACCAAAGTAATGAAATCTAAACAGCAATCATTACTTCATGTAATTGCAAGGAGAATTTGTGTCAATTGGTAGTGCATCTGATGAAATTATCTAGCACATTTAAAGGAGAAACACTAAATACATGATTTGATATTTTGTTTGGGTTTTTTTACAAATAGTTTTTGTGTGCTTATTTGGAAGATAAAGATCTCTAAATTCATGCATTTAAAAGCAGAAGTCTGTGAGTTCATGAAATGAAGCTACAAGGTTCCTTTAATAGACTTTTAAGCTTACAATATGCCATGTGTCTCTCCTTTTCCTGCCTTAAAAAAAAAAAAAAAAAGGGCCGGGGGGGGGGGGGGGGGGAGAACAGGGCTATATAATAGCCAGACAGTCTACAGGATGAAATGTCTGTAGTCTGATTTAACTGTTTGTTGACAAAATAAATTTAACAAGACTTTGACACAAAAGTACTTGCTTTTTAAAAAATATCGTAAAATACAAGCTTACAGATGAGAGCTACTAAGCACTTTGTAAAAATCCCTTAAAAATTATTGGGGGAGAGAGGAATGGGACTGTAAAATGCTGCCCTGAGGAAGGCCTTCGAGCAATGCTGCTCAATTGGCAATTCCTAGATCTGTAGAGACTGCTGCCTGCTGTGTTCTGGCTGTTCTGATACTTACCGCACTCCGGCCACCCAAACAGATATCTGCAAAGCTTCATACACAGAGCTGACTTTTCCCTTTAAAGCTGTCTCTCTGCGAAAGGTGCTTGCTGTAGAGGAAAACTAAGATCACACGATCCTGGTCATTTTCCATTTGTATTCCACACTCCAGAGCTCCATGCAGAACGAAACAGATAAGTTCCAGTCAGTTTCCTTGTTCATGCTGTGCCAAAGAACTTTATCCTTGAAAGGGCTGGTAAGGGAAATGGACGAGATTGCTAATCAATTTTCCCTTGCAGTTCTCGTTATATTATTTGCTACTAATACTTTGCTGCCCGGTAAAGAATTTTTTTAATACAAAAACCTCCAAAGAAAAGAACTTTAAGGTATAAAACTAAGCAGGATGGACAAAAGGGCAGAAAAAGATGGTAAAAGGTCACAGAACAGGGAAAAAGGATGGAGGAAGAAGGAACAAAAAGAAGAAGAAAAATGTCACATAAAGTAAGAAGGAAACAAAATGGAGGGTGGTGGAAATTCCTTTATTGTGCTGATTACAGTAAAACTTACTTTCCAAATGTTCAATCTTACCAGCTTTCTTGGTTGTTGGATTTCGGGGGTTTTGGGGATGGGGCGATTGTGTTTGCCAGAGGGTTGAATATGTCTGAAGGGCATTCCACAGGTCCTCCTTTCAGGCAGGTGTGGGGGAGGGGAAGGTGTTTGTGATTGGATCCAAGGCAGTAGTAACTGTCCATCACTGTTGCAGAAGGGACTATGAGTTAGGATAGTGGAACAGTTTCTTTATCAGTTAACTTTTGAGAATATTATCGAACTGTTTTTTTCAGTCCTGGCATTATAACTTTACTACAGAAGAACTAAGTATTCTCATTTTCATTACCATGATCAAGAAAAATCTGTAATATTACTATCTTTTGTCACTGGCTATAACTTACCATAAGCATAAAAAGAAAGGAACACAGGGAAGACAAAAGAAATGCAACAGAAGATGGCAAAAGGCAATGTTATCTGGTGGATTACCAGAGCATAGAACCGGGAGTCAGGAAAAATGAGGTTTATTCCTGCTTCTGTCCCGAGTTGCTCTATTGCATCTATAAAATGGGGATGTTTCTCTACCTCACAGGACTGTCATGTGAATAAAAACCATTAGTGACTGTGAATTGCTCTGATACTGTGGTGACTAGGGCTATGTAAGTACCTTTACAGATAGGCACTTCTATCTGCAAACCTGTGAGGTATCAAGAAGCTCCTGATGCAAAGAAAGAGCACACCACTATTGGGGTGGGGAGGGGGACATGGGCATGGCATTGGAAAAAATGTATTATGTCTCCACTGAGGGAAAGAATACAGATTGTTTTTAAAAATATGAAAATGCTGCTTGTACCAGATGATGCAGAAGAAAAGGAAAATAAATGGGTGGCAGGATAGACATAGAATAAATGCCATTTTACAAAATGTTACACAGAAAATATAGTATAATAAGAGAAAATGTTGTAGGTTGTGTGACAATTCTGAATTGTTTGTTGTGCAGACTAGCCATAATTATTCTTTTATCAGTGAACATAACTTTGTTGGTACAGTGAATGAACCAAGAGATCATAGCTATCTTTAAGCAGCATCATCCCTTGTTCCTTTCTGGGTTGCACACATTATTGACGCTGGAATGGTGGGCAAGGAGCCACAACAGCAAAGACTCTGAACCTGCTTGATTCCTAACAGCTGCAGAAACAGGCTTAGAACTGTGTAACAGCCCATTGGTTGCTAATTGCTACAAAAGGGGAGGTTTCATAAAAGCAGTTTTCTGTGCTGGATGGTGCAATCTGGAGCATGCTAGTTGCTGACAGTGTTTCTCATGAGAAAGCACAGAAGGATTTCCACCACGATATGTAGATTGACTATAGAATCCTCCTCAAATGACAGAAAACTGATTCTGAACTGTTTTTTTAAACTGCAGCCCACAAATGGTGAAATTTCTGAGTGATACTAGGAGAAATGATCTCTTCATTTGCACAAGCCATAGTCAGTAGAAGTTATGATTAAAAATAAATAAAGGGAGGAAGGAGAGTGAACGATGTCTGCTACAAGAATATTTACCTTACTTTTCATCAATGTTCTTGCCAGAAATCTCACCTTCCATTGTGAATCTCCAGTTGAGAGAGAAAGCAAGCGACTGTATTCACTCAAATATTGTTCACATACCTCATTTAGCTGTTATTTTTTGTTTCTTTGAGATAAGGCATTTAGGAGCATGGTGCATAGATTCAGTTCTGCGTTTGTTCTTTTTATTTCATTTGCTAAGCTTTTTACTCATCTGTGATTCCAATATGCCTTGCTCCATTTGTTTACGTAATTTCTACTTAGCTAAACTGTTGCCTTTTGCTTTCTGGGTCTTTAGTGTATGCTCACATTGCATTTTCAGGCTTTTTCTCTGCAACCACAAGAGCTAGAAACATTTTTTTTTTTTTAATGGAAGCTGAGTGATCACTCAGCTCCTGGATTTGGGTCTTTAAGTAAAATATCAAATATTGTAAAAAGAACAGAAGTATTTGTAGCACCTTAGAGACTAACAAATTTATTTGAGCTTAAGCTTTCATGGGCTACAGTCCACTTCATCGGATGTAGCCCACGAAAGCTTATGCTCAAATAAATTTGTTAGTCTCTAAGGTGCCACAAGTACGCCTGTTCTTTTTGCGGATACAGACTAACACGGCTGCTACTCTGAAACCTATCGAGTATTGTGAGACTAACAATAAAATCATGAGAGTTGGCAACACTGTTATGTTATTCCCCTCCCCGCCCCACAGAGCACTGCTAGTACTTCGCTTTCACACTGTAGCTCACCAGGAGCACACAATGGAACAGTGCAGTGTGGGAGAGTTACATAAAGGAAGGAACAAAAGATGACTCTTGCACTGTCAAAATACCAGTACGTTTTAAGTTGTATGTTAAGTGCAGTAGTGGTAGGTAAAATGCATGTGCTGTTTACTTTTCATATACTGTAAATAACAATCAATGACTGTCTGCGTACACAGAATACTACAGGATGTTATATGTGTGCATTTAAAATTATAGGAAAAAATGGAATGATACTGGATTACCTGACAGTCTGTAATCATGCCATTGAGTGTGTTATAAAGCATGCTCACAACAGAGTAGAACGAAGGCTGAACATGCAATCTGAATTCAGGCATTTCCTACCTTTTTAATGCTTCTGTGAAACCACACATTATTACTAGTTTAAATTACTGTATTTGTAAATAACATAGTAAAGTGGCTAATAGGTAATTAATCTCATGGAACTAGCCAAGGTTTTCTTTCAGTAAACAAATGGACAAATACATATTTGAACTCTTGCTTCTAAAAGTGCTGATGTCTGTCTACACCTTCTATTTTATTTTAAAGGAACTCTTCGGTTGTTGTTGTAAATCTTCATTTAGCAACAGCAAATAAAAATATGAAAAAATAATAAATACAGAACTGTCAAGCTGCCTGCATAGTAGACCAACTTAGCCATATTATATTTTTGTACCGTCTCCCATTTTCATTGTTTGTCATCATTTGTAGGATTGTCTACAAGCGATTGGTGCTGGGCTTGTAATTTTTGTCTTTAAAGTGTCATGTACACATAGCACTATATAAATAACTCTTCTTCCACCCCGATAAGCGCTTTTTATTATTCATCTTAACGTGTTATTTTAAAGTGTCTTTTCAAGTACCTTTTGACATCACTGAAATCTCTCTCTTTATCCAGCTAGCTCAAGAGTGATTTTCACATGAAGCATCAATAACCCTTGTGATAAAGTTCCTCCTCTACCTTGGTGGGTCCTGTGTTTATTGGCAGATTTGCTCACCTCAGTGATCTTTCCCACAGTCTGGGTCAACTCCTCCTGTGTCTGATCAGGAGCTGGGAGGTTTGGGGGGAATCTGGGCCCGCCCTCTACTCCGCGGTCTCCAGGCCTGGCCCCTGTGGATTGAGCTTTCTATAGTGCCTCCTGTAACAGTGACATGACAAGATACAAACTCCCTGGGTCTACTTCCCCATGGTTCTCCTCCAAACCTATCTTTATCCTACCACAGGACCTTCCTCGTCGGGCTGATATGGCTGTCCTCGCTTATCCTCGCCAGCAGCACAGCACTCTCCTCTCAGCTCCTATGCAACCTATCTATGCTCCCAGCTCCTCACACACACTACTTTCTCTCTTCTGGCTCCCTCTGGACTGACTGGAGTGAGCTCCTTTTTAAACCCAGGTAGGCCCTGATTAGCCTGCCTTGTCCTGCGGTATTTTAATCCAGGCCTGTCTGCCCTTCATTGTTTCCGCCAGCGTCCTGATTCTCTAGGCCAGCCGCTGCTCTGGTCACTCAGGGAACAGAAACAACTATCTGTCGCACCGTGACCAGTGATATTTGCTCTCTCCAGACCCTGCACCCCCGGGCCCCGTGGACTTTTATTGGGCCCCTGCCCCCGTGGCACCCAATCGGCCGCCCTTCACCCCTTTCACCTTGCAAGCCGGCTGCACACATGGCGCCGGTTCTGTTCTCAGACCGCGCCACCGGAATCTTGTCCACTCCGTGCTCCAACCTTCACTACCTCGCCACTCAGTGCAACAGCGTCCACCTCGTCAATGGCGGGACTCCTGCCACCTCTACAGGCGTGAGAAGCCCAGTGGGTCCAGCTTCGTATTCTGCCCTGTCCCGCGGTCCACTGGGGGATGTCAGCTTGCGGCTCCTCTCCATAGGTCGTGAGCACGGGCGTGTACTTGGCGCGGTTCACCCACTGTCCCAACACCTGCCCTTTCTGTTGGGCAAGAAGGAGACTTAGCGCACATTCTTTACGAGTGCCGCCAGGGTGCAACCCCTGTCCGGCTCCTCCTGACATATGCTTCTTGCGTGTCTTCTGGTAGCAACTTTTCCCCTTCACACTTTATCTGACGCACTTCCCATCCGTGCCCCACAAAAGTCGCGGCGATTCTTCTCAACCTCCTCATTGCCCTGGCAAACAGCCATCTACAGCACCGGGGAGAGGAGGTTGGCTGATGGATTTCTTGTCGACTGTGGGCCTTTTCCGTCTCCTGTCCGTCATGCATCCGGCGGAGTTCTCTGTGGCGGCGTCCACTGGCTCCCTTGACGCCCTTTCGAAGGAACAGTGGGCGTTGTCTGGGGTTCTCTGCTCGTGTCCCCATGGCGTTCCCATTCGTAGGCCCTGTGACCTCAACTTCCCGCTCTGCTTTTTTTTCGTTAGTTGATCCCCCGGATTACTTGGTCGTTCTAGCCCTGTGGATCCTCCCCTTAGGCTGGGGGGAGGTCCTTTAGAAGTGGGCGGGCTTTGCCCGCCCACCCTTGGGATGCCAATAGGACCAGACTCCTGCACCCCACTGGCCTGGGTCTGTCACATATAGTAACACATCCTCTAACATTAGGATGGGAAGGGCAGGCTTCCCCCTCCCTTGGTAACATACATTCTGTCCTCACCTCGTGCCATCATCCCCACTTTTTCAACCATGTTTTTTCTTTTCTTTAGGCAATTTTTAGGCTATTTACAGTGATGCAGAAATATGAATTGAGATCCCTAGGGGGTGCTTTCTCTTAGTTATCTGAACAATTTGGAGATAGGGCTCTCCAGCTGTATCCAATAAACACTCCCCTCTGTAATTAAGTGGAGTAATCTCCTTAGAACTTTTTACAAATTTGCCCATCTCATACACAGACATGATAAAAAAAATACCAGACTCCTGTACCCCACTGGTTTGGGTCTGTCACACCCTTTTCTTAAAAACTTCAAGAGATAAAGCAATTTTGAAAAAGAACTTTTAATCTTTGAAAGCACATCTGCCTATTCATTCAGTATTCAGAGCACTGGCTATTAGCCTTAAGTGTGTTTATACAGTTTATCTGATGAAAGACAGCAGTTTATCTTTTTTCACTGAAAGAGAAAACAATGCTTAGATGTGACCCTGATGAACAAACAACTGACACTGCCCAGAAGTGGAAAACCCCAACAAAATCCTGCTTTATTCTAAAAGCCACCTAATCTGGAGCTCTCTGCACTGCTTATTATTTTTTGCTTTTCTGCTCACTTGTCTGCTTGAATTCAGGTGTGAAAAGCATCTGTGTGTGTCAAATACGGGAAGTATAAGTTGCTCTGACATCCAGCACTTTATTTCTACGGCACTGAATGGACTGAAGGTGATCTGATATGATTACAACCTGTTTAACACAATTTTAAATGAGACTTGTAGATCTGTGATAGTTTCTCTAGTTGTGGAATAATCTAGTTGGAATTTATTTTCAACTGCTTATAGTAGTCTCCGAAAATAACTTCTAGCCTGAAATTTTTCATGTGTTTCAATTTCAAAGTTGAATTTTAATTACATTAAAATAATTCTGGTTGTGCGTATCTTGACATTTATAGATATTTTGTTTCCTACATGCTTATATTTTAAAATTGTTTAAATATTATGCTGAATTTAGTCTTTAGTGAAGTTAAGGAGATTTGACATGCTTGAAGAAATTTGGTTTAGAACTAACAAAAATACTATTGCTTAAAATATCATTCTGTAATGTGGTTGCTAGTATGCAGTTTGTGTATGTAATCCTGGTGGTTGAGAAGTTTTGCTCAATTACTTCAGTATGGCTAAGATTTCATCCTAAAAGGCTTTTCATATTTGTGAATTTATTAAATTTCCCCAGAGAAGGAAGTACAAGATATTAGTGTTCCATTTATTTGCCATGCAATCTGAAAACAGTGTTTTTAACCTAGCAGAGAAATGATGTAGCAAAGTAACAGTAATTCGTAACCTGCATACAGTTGTTATGTTTATACAGCTCCTAATTTGATGCAAGAACAAACAGCAATTTAACAGGAAAATTCAATGCAATTTATTGGATTGTGTGGTATTGGAATATTTTCAGATTCTTCAATTGCAGATAATTTGGTTTGCTTGCCTGCAAAGGGATGGCGACATGTAGTTCAAAAATATTTGTGATTGGTTTTCACTCTGCACTGGGTGAAATATCTTTCTAGAAATTAAAAAGTAAAATTTCTTCAAGTATGTGTGAGAGTAGATCTCACTGTAAGTTCATGCAAGATTTTTTTTTTTTTTATATAGTAGTGTCCATCTGGGCCACACATGCATTCTGTGCCTCCTCATGCTCCCATGGTAGGGCATAAAGAATGACACAGCTACAGTCCTCCCTCAATACCTTATTACCACCCATGGCCACAAGGCAGAGCCTGGCAAGTGTCTAAGCCACTAGTTCTTAGTTTTAGCTAAACTGTCTCAAAAATCTTCTACAAACCTTCATTGCTCTTCTCATTCTTCCACATATGACCACTGTAATCTATATCTACTCATCTGGATGGTTAGACACCTCCTGGATGGACTCCCCATTACAGGGCTACTTAACATGACAGACTCAAAACCCAAGGGCTTCAAGACCTTTCTATCCTGTGATAGATTAACTCCCCTAAAAGATGGGCACAGCAAATGTCTCTTCTGTTTAAGAGAGTCATATATACTGAGTAGATGTTCAGTGTGCCTATCATTCTCTGCTAGGACATGTAAAATGTCTTGAAACTCCATCTCCAGGAGCAATCCATGAAAGTCTCATCAGACCCTGAGGAGATGGGCTCCAGAGTTCTGCTAGCAGTTAGATTGCTGGATGAGGCCAGTTTATCTAGCAGACAAGCAGTGCTGAACACTGGCACTGAGAAAAGACCTGGCACTAGCTCCGATGTCCCAGATGCTGAAGCTGACCCTGGTATCATCAACACTGAAGCCAGCACCAATGACTCTGATACCGAAGTTTGGCACTGAGAGGGGGTGCTCACAACACAGAAGCTGAGAGTCCAGGCAGAGGTCAGTGTCCTCCCATAAGGACAGACCACGTAAAGCCTCTAGAGATAAAACCATCAAGCCTCATGTGGCATCAAGGACTAGTGATAATGAGCAGCCCACAACACAGAGACAGACTCCTCTGGTACCAATACTGGCTCCAGTGATGTACTTCCCATTGTCAATGCCTACATCCCTGGGAGATCAATACTGGTACCAATACAGAACCCAGTAGTGAGATCACCATGTGCATTGATGATGCCCCTAAAGGAGGTGTATTCCTCCACACCATCACCAAGGCAAATGTTGTTCTCATCTTCGAACAGAGAATCCTCTCCTCTGAGGTTAGGTGGACACTGAAGAAAGACCTGCATCTTTCCCTACAGGGCTCAGCCACCAGTGTCTCATAAGGACTGGCCACTGATCTGGCCAATACCAAACAGGTAAGCCACATTCCTGTTGTAAGTCACTATAGGCCTATTTGGAGAACTGTGGTCCACTATCTCAGGTATAGAGAAGCCCGGTCTCCACCAAACTCCTCACCTTCATCTTTGGCCAGATCACCTATGTCAGAGCACGAGGAAGAAGCAGATTTAGGGACAGAGCAACAACAGCATCTCACCATCAAAGAAACCAAAGGAACTCTTTGTCATTGAATGAAGCAGTGTCCTCAGCATTGGTACTGGCGCCAGAGGATTTTGTCTTTCGAGGAGATCCTTGAGGATTGCTGAGACTCTGGAGATAGAGATCTCTGTTAGATCAGAAATCCTGCACGCTGTTTGACATCTTGTCAGTTTCTGGTCCAGCCAAGATCACCCTCCCCAAGGACATACTTGAAGGCTTGATCTACTTGTGAGAAAAATGTTCTTCTCTGCTTCCTTACAACTATGCATGGCTAAGTGCCAGGTCTTACCGGCCAAGTGTGACCTTTCTAAACTGGGAGAAAGCAAAGGCTTTCCTCTTGAAGCTCCTGCATGACAACAAGGAAGAGCCCAGAAACATAATTAAGCCTATGACATCCTTACAGAAACATAATTGGTGGCTAAGACATCCTTACAGGTGATAATCAACAGTGCTTCTCTTGCTATAACCACAAGAGCATTCAGAGTGATGTTTCCACCATGGCGGAGTTGAGCAGAGGTGCAGGTGGAGGAAGCCATTCAGATAAACAGGGGAGACAACTATATAGAAAGTCAGGAATTTAAATCCACTCTTCTGAGAAACTTTTCCTTCCTATTTTAAGGACTTTTTTTTTTAAATGTGAGAATTAAACTTCCCCTTGTCTGAAGTGCCACTGTACTGACCCTTCAGTTACTGTTAATTCTGTTCTTTCAGCAGAGCTCACGTAGAGAGTCAGGAAGACCCCATGGTAGTAAAACTAAGTGTTGCTGGCATGGAAGGCAGTTCACATAGAGCTGAGTTCGGTTTCACAGGAATAACTTATTCTAGTCACTTCTCCATTGTTAAATTTCTCTGACAAAGTGGGATACATTTACTTCTGGAGGCCTTTATTGAAAATTTAAATGTGAAATGTAAAAGTTCAGATTTGAAGCTTAAAAGACATTAAGATTTGTGTCCCTTTTAAGATGCAAGTATAAGTAGTATTCCCCATCTCCACAAAAAAACAAAAAAAAATCCTGTTTAGTTGACAAAAAGCTTGTTTATGCTCCTGTTCATTCAACATCTGGAAGAAATTGGTAACTGTTTCTGTTTGCTTCTTTTTTGTAGTTGAGAGCCTCCTTCTCATAAGTTGCCTATCAGAGGAGATTTTTCTGTTATTGTTTTTTCATTTTCTTAGTTTTTAAAATAAATACAAAAGAACAAAGGCCTACTTTTCTCTTATGATAGTAAAGGCCTTGGATTTGTGCCTGGAGCAAAAAATTAATTCTTTCATCAGATGTAAACAAGAATTCAAAAATAGTAGCTGAAGGGGAAAGGGAAATCAATGACCAAAGAACCTTTGCATTCTTTTCCCCCTGCCTCAGTCAGTGGAATTTTCTGAATTTCTGAGAGCGCTCTGAAATAGTGTGACAGTCTCTTTCTCTTCTTTTCAGGCCCTTGTCACAATCACCAATGTCTGAATGGATGAGACAGGATTCTTCTCAAAGGGTACATCTTCACTGGCAATGTTAAAGCGCTACGGCAGCAGCACTTAAACGTGGCTGTGTAGTCGTGGCAGAGTGCTCGGAGAGAGCTCTCCTAGCACTGTAAAAAAAAAAAAATCACCTCCATGAGGGGAATAGCTTCCAGCGCTGGGAGCGCAGCGACAATGGCACTTTACAGCGCTGAAACTTGCAGTGCTCAGAGGGATGTTTTTTCACACCCCTGAGCGAGACGGTGGTGCGCGTCCATAGCGCTGAGGCTAGCATTGACTTCCGGAGCGTTGCAGTGTGAGTAACTATCCTATAGATCCTGCAGTCTCCTCTGCCCATTGGAATTCTGGGTTGAGATCCCAGTGCCTGATGGAGCGAAAAAACATTGTCGTAGATGTTTCTGGGTACATGTTGTCATGTCCCTCCGTCCCTCCATGAAAGTAACGGCAGACAGTTTCACTCCTTTTTTCCTGGGATACCTGTGCAGATGGCATACCATGGCAAGCATGGAGCCCACTCAGCTCACCATCACCGTATGTCTCCTGGGTGCTGGCAGACTTGGGACTACATTGCTACACAGCAGCAGCTCATTGCCTTTTGGCAGCAGATGGTGTATTACGCTTGGTAGCCATCATCATCATACTCCTAGAAAGGCTTTTGGAGTACCTCCAGGAGAGCTTCATGGAGATGTCCCTGGAGTAAATCCCCCCTCCGCGTGCTTTGGCGTCTTGGTGAGGAGGCTATGGAACTTGGGGAGGGGGTAGGGCAGTTAAACGGGCTGCAGCAGCACGCTGTGATCCTGCTGCCGTTCCTGAAGCTCCATCAGACGCTGGAGCATGTCCGTTTGATCCCGCAGTAGCCCCAGTGTTGCATCCTGCCTCCTGTGATCTTCCTTCCGCCACCTCTCATCTCGATTGTCCCTCATGTTCATCCCTACTGTCCTAACGGTCATTGGCCGCTTTTCTGTACTGTGATACTGTGTCCGCTCATTCAGATCAGATCTTTCATTGCGGGTTGACTGCATGATCTCAGAGAACATTTCATCGTACGTGCGTTTTTTTCACCGCCTTCTCTGAGATAGCCTTTGGGATGGAGGAGGGAGGCTTGAAAAATTTGCAGCTGTGGGAGGGGAAAAAAGGGAGGGAAGTATTTAAAAAGATAAATTTTACAGAACAATGGGTTTACTCTTTCACAGTGAGCAGCACTATTCACATTACATAGGACATGTGATTTCAGTGCAAGGTCGCATTTTGCATCTTTTATGTTGAGTGCCTGCGGCTTTGGTGTTAGAGATCACAGACACAGGGCCGGGCAACAGATTTCGGCTTGCGTGCGGCCATGGTAAGCCATAGTCTTTTGGCTTCTGCAACCTTCAGAAAAGCAGTATGTTAACATGCAGCAGCAGAAACCAAAGTAACCCCCCCCATCCAATTCTCTGGGATGATCGCTTTACTCCTCCCCCCACTGTGTGGCTGGTTCTCCCCAGAAACCTTCTGCAAGGGCTGTACCTCCAGGAGAGCTTCATGGAGATGTCCTTGGAGGATTTCCCTTCCATCCCCAGACATGTTAACAGACTTTTCCATTAGTTGTACTGGCAGCGAATGCATCCCAAGTCCTCAAGGCAAATTAATCATTAAAAAACACTTGCTTTTAAACCATATATTGTATATACAAAGGTGCACTCACCAGAGGCCCCGTCTACCGCTTCATGGTCCGGAATACCGCCTTGAGAGGGTTGGGTGGGTATTTCAGTCACTGTGAGAAATAGATCCTGTCTGTTGGGGAGAATGGTGTGCTGTGTGCTCTCCTCAAGGTCGTCCTTGTCATCGTCCTCATCTTCCCTGTCCGCAAAATCCTCAGGCATGGCTGAGAGTACCCCCTCTTCAGAATCCACGGTCAAGGGTGAGGTAGTGGTGGCGGCCCCCCCTAGAATTGCATGCAGCTCAGTGTAGAAGCAGCATGTCTGTGGCTCTGCCCCGGAGTGTCCATTTGATTCTTTGGTTTTCTGGTAAACTTGTCTGAGCTCCTTAACTTTCACACTGCACTGTATTGAGTCCCTGTTGTGGCCTCTCTCCATTGTGCCCTTGGGGATTTTTTCAAATGTTTTGCCATTTCATCTTTTGGAATGTAGTTCTGATAGCACCGAATTGTCTCCCCATACAGCGATCAAATTCAGTACCTCCTGTATCGTCCATGCGGGAGCTCTTTTTCGATTCTTGGACTGCACGGTTACCTGTGCTGGTGAGCTCGACTGGCCAAACAGGAAATGAGATTCAAAAGTTTGTGGGGCTTTTCCTGTACACCTGGCCAGTGCCTCTGAGTTGAAAGCGCTGTCCAGAGCGGTCACAATGGTGCACTGTGGAATAGCTCCCGTTGAATTCCATCCACACTAACCATAATTCGAACCTGCGATATCAATTTCAGTGCTAATTCCCTCATCAGGGAAGAGTACAGAAATCGATTTTAAGAGCCCTTTATGTCGAAGGAAATGGCTTTGTTGTGTGGACGAGTGCAGGGTTAATTCGATTTAACGCTGCTAAATTCAATATAAACACATAGTGTAGACCATAGAGTCCTACTATTCTGAAATAAGTGTCCACACAGGGTCTTAAACAAGTAAATTTCCAAGTGAGACAAGCCCTTAAGTTGATGCCAGGAGAAGAATACCTATGTTAATACATAGGTGTTAAGGGGGAATTGTATTCCTTTAACTGTTGTGCAGGAGTATAACAGAGCCTTCAGTCCTGACCTGATTTAGATCACAAGTGAGAGCTTGACTTTGCTTAGCATCCAGAATCACAAAATCACCACACCATTTGAGTTGCAAATTGTTTATAATATTGGACTTGTGCCTCATCTTGATTCTTTATGATCTCTAAAGAAGATCTAAAATATATTTTTTAAAAATCTTGATCAATTTTTCCCTCAAACCCTTATTTTTTCTGGTTGTGCTGAAGGTCTTGTTGAAGAGTTCAGGCCACGTTTATTTTGGCACCTTATTTGAAGGAATGTGGGTGTGGAATCTTTAACAAAGGCAGCTTCTGTATTGCTAACTCACATTATTTTATCATGAGTTTTGTAATATTAAGTGTTTAGCTCCTGGAGTCATGTGACTATTTGATAATCTCACATTTTCATTAAAAAATAAAGTAAGTTTATGGCCCTCATAGTTCTGAAATAAAGCTTGAAAATGTGACCTGAGTGGATCCTAATAGTTCCAAAACAGAAAGCAAGCAAGCAAGCAAAAAAACCAGACAAAATGAAACCCCAAACCAACTGCATTATTTTAAAAATATCTCTTGATTTAAGATAATCTGACAATTTTTGTTTGCCTGACTGATGCTTTTTCAATGCGTAGGATTGGCAGTACTACAACCTTTATCCAAAATGTTATTCATAGAAGTAATACAGGAGTTTAAAAACAGTTTTCCCTTCTCAGTTGCTCAGCTTTTCCCATATTGATTTTTGTGATGTCAATATTTCACTAGTTCTCCAGCATCACTGAATGTTCCAGGCAGACAAGCCCTCATTTTTAATGTAAAATACAAGTAGATTAATAAAAACAAAAATCTTTCAGGCTTTCTGTATAATCACAAAGTAGAAAAACTGGGTGCAAGTCCAATTTTTCTCCCTTTTGCATGTCACCGTTAAGAAAGGCTCAGGTGTTGCAGGTGATGGCTGAAGGGCCTTAACAGAGCACTGTGATGGAAACTTGCATGTTGTCTGCCCATGCTATGCTTGGCTTTATCCTATGTTCTCCATCACTCTTATGGATATCACCCCAATTCCAAATGATATAGGGGGAAAGAGAGCATTATTTATCACTCAGTGGCTTCAAGAGAGGTAACTTGCCATCTGTACAGTGTTATGGCAACTTTTACTTCGATAACTGGGAAAAACATGGACTGCAGTGGTAGGGCTATGCAGTGTATGTGACTTCACAGTGCCATTGAAACCCATTATATTAACTACTGCCTGTTATTTTAATGCTAGGCATTGGCTTCGTGAAACCAAGCATTAATGCCTGCAGGTTGCTGCTAAATCTGTGACATCTCTCTTAATATCTGTACAGCAAAGTTTGGCCAGTATTATTATTTTGATTGGCTGTTTTTGTGCAGGAAAGGTTTCCTTCCCCTTTTATCTTTAGGATCCACTTGCTTGTAGTCATAAGATATGGGGAATTTGTGTTTCACAGCTACATGATCCAACTATTGTTACCCCACAGGACTGGCAAGATCAAGATACTCTTGTTTTGGTGATGTATTCTGGTGCCTGTTGAGAGGCAGCCTAGGCTGAGAGGCAGGAGATCTGGGTTCTCTCCCTGTGTCCACAACAAATTCCCTTTCTGTTCTTAGACAATTTACTTTGTGTCTCGGTTTCCCCATCTGTTAAGTAGAAATATTATCATCAACCTGCTTCAGAGGGATAGTGATTCTTCATTAATGTTTGCCTGGTGCTCTGAGATCCGTCCTCATAAAAATGTTAGTATTTAGGTTGTGGTGAATTTGGGAGGTGAATAAACAAAAATGAAAGCAAATATTTAATATTCATACTAACTATTATTGTATGTCAGCATTTTGTTGTGTGAATCATTGTTTCTGAAACAGCTTAAAGATTGTATGTAAGGTTTTTCTCTCTAGCAGGGCGTGGTTTCTTCAGTATAGTAAGGAAAAAGTGGGGGAGGGTTAGAAATTGTATCAAGATCTTGCCAAGCAAAGTTAGAAGTGTTTGTCATTGATCCTATGGAGAACTTGGAAATATCTATATTATTTTTATGAATATTGTGCTTGCCTCTCCGTGTTTGTTCATGTTGGGTTACTTGCTATGGAGTTAGATCAAAAGGGGTTGTTATGGAAAACAAACAGAAAAGGATAAATAGCCTAGAGAAGAAGGATCCCAGCAAACAGTCAAACTCAATAGCCAGACTTATAGCTATGAAGAAGCTTCTCCTCAGACTTAACCAGGGTTACATAGCAGTTTTCATGAGAACCTGGAGATCAAAAGGCACTGATCAGTTAAAAGATCTTCCCTTCAGAAAGAGAGGTTGGAAGTTATCATCTGCTGCAGGCTGACACAGACTGAGTGAGAGTCTGGGGTCTGCATCAAAATAGATTGTAACTTGGGAGCCAAGAGAACAGAATGGCGCAAAGCTTAAGTAATGCCTGCTTCGGGGCTTGAGAGTTATGCCTACGGCCCTACCAAAGCCATGGCCGTGAAAAATGCATCACAGTGAAATCTGGTCTCCCAACATGAAATCTGGTCTTTTGTGTGGGACTCCTCATCCAAAAGGGAGTTGCAGGAGGTCACAAGGTCATTTTAGGGAGGTCATGGTATTGCCACCCTTACTTCTGCGCAGACTTCAGAGCTGGGTGGCCGGAGAGCGGTGGCTGCTGACTGAGGGCTCAGCTCTGCAGGCAGCAGCACAGAAGTAAGGGTGGCAATAAGGTATCATGCCCCCTTACTTCTGTGCTGCTGCTGGCGGATTGCTGCCTTCAGAGCTGGACTCCTGGCAAGCAGCTGTTGCTCTCCAGCTGCTCAGCTCTGAAGGCTGCACCACTGCCAGTAGCAGTACCACAACCTCCCCGCCAATAACCTTTCAACCCTCCCACAACTCCTTTGTGGGTCAGGACCCCTACAATTACAACACCATGGAATTTCAGATTTAAATAGCTGAAATCATGAAGTTTATGATTTTCTAAAACATATTACCATGATATTTATGCCAAACAAAAGTATGCCAGTATGTGCATAGATCTGTCTTATTTTAAACCCATTCCCTGGAGTTCTGTGCGCCTTTTGGCAATATAAATTATACTTCATTTTGAAAAAGCTGGTGGGCGTAACAGCCATCCTTCCATTCAGCCTAAATTAAGGAGCAGTTAAATGCATCTTTGTTTAGTAATAGCTGAAACAAGAGAGGCCACTGCCCAAAACATAGACCCTCATGGCAATACCGAGCAGAAGTTATGTCATGCTGACTGAGGGGTTTCTTTAGGACTGATGCAGCAAATGCAGGGGGAAAGGCATTGATTGGTGGAGGTGTCTGTGCATTTGTGAGAAGGAGGAAAATACACCAGAGTATCAGGAGAAAAAAAAGACTCAGGCCTGGTCTACACTATGCGTTTTTACCGAATTTAGCAGCGTTAACCCTGCACCTGTCCACACAACGAAGCCCTTTATATCGATATAAAGGCCTCTTAAAACCGATTTCTGTACTCCTCCCCAACGAGGGGAGTAGCACTGAAATTGGTATTGCAATGTCGGGTTAGGTTTAGATTTGCAATTTGCCGGTATTTGCCTCCAAGCGGTATCCCACAGTGCACCATTGTGACCGCTCTGGAAAGCAGTCTGAACTCGGATGTACTGGCCTGGTAGACAGGAAAAGCCCTGCAAACTTTTGAATTTCATTTCCTGTTTGCCCAGCGTGGAGCACTGATCAGCACAGGTGGCCATGCAGTCCAAAATTCAAAAAGAGCTCCAGCATGGACCGTACAGGAGATACTGGATCTGATTGCTGTATGGGGAGACAAATCTGTTCTATCGGAGATGTGTTCCAGAAGACGAAATGCCAAAGCATTTGAAAAAATCTCCAGGCTATGATAGACAGAGGCCACAGCAGGGACTCAACACAATGCTGTGTGACAAGCATAACGGAAAGCCAAAGAATCAAATGGATGCTCATGGAGGGAGGGAGCGGGGACTGAGGACTCGAGGTATCCCACAGTCCCCGCAGTCTCCGAAAAGCATTTGCATTCTTGGCTGAGCTCCCAATGCCTGAAGGGTCAAAAAACATTGTTGCCAGTGGTTCAGGGAATATGTCGTCAATTTACCCCCCCTCCCCCTGAGAAAAGGGAAAAAAATAGTTTCTCCCCTCTTTTCAGTGTCACCGTATATCTACTGGATGCTGCTGGCAGACGGGGTGCTGCAGCGCTAAACAGCAGCATCCTCTCCTCTCCCCTCCCCTCCCCGGTGGCAGACGGTACGGCACAATATGACTGACAGCCGTCCTCATCATCATCCTGTGAGTGCTCCAGGCTGGCCTCGGTGAGGTCGGCCGGGGGCGCCTGGGCAAAAATGGGAATGATCCCCGGTCATTCCCTTCTTTAAGCTTTATTCCTGGAGATTCGGTCCTGGCAGAGGTGCAATAGTGCTGGTAATTTTCCTCATCATAGCAGTTGGAGGCTGAGCTCCTCTTCTCCCGCTCCCCCTTTCGTGTCTAATGGAGTTTCTGGATTATCATAGCAGTGGGAGGCTGTGCTCCTCTCCCCCCCCCACCCCGTAGTGTAGACATACCTTCAGTCAGAACAACCCCTGGGAGCACGGCCCTGAGGAAAGCTGAGAGAGAGCTTTGGGGATAAGTGCTGACTGGAAAGGGGCAACTCTGAGCAAAGACAATGTCTTTCACTGTTTGCGGCCTGCTGTGTTTAGGGAAACTGGACTTTATGCATTCCTTATATGTAAACAGGATTGCATCAAAAATGCCTAACTCCATCATCAGTTTCTCTTTGTAATGGAAACAACCCACAACATCCTGAATTTGACTTACCACGGAGGTCATAAAGGAATAACAATACTATTGCTGTCCACAGGCTCCCAAAGGGAAACTCTTGCAGGTGCCAATTTCATTGGGCCTGCTAGATATTATGGTTGGCAAGCGTGGGGAGGGGGAAAGGTGTAACCCTGAGATGTAGTTGAAGAGGCTCAACTTAAATGTATACCCCAAATTAAAAAACACAGAGAACCAAAAAAGTGCCACCGTGGCTAAACAACAAAGTAAAAGAAGCAGTGAGAGGCAAAAAGGCATCCTTTAAAAAGTGGAAGTTAAATCCTAATGAGGAAAATAGAAAAGCCCATAAACTCTGGTAAATGAAGTGTAAAAATATAA
Organism: Chelonoidis abingdonii; assembly: GCF_003597395.2. Classification (NCBI taxonomy): domain Eukaryota; kingdom Metazoa; phylum Chordata; order Testudines; family Testudinidae; genus Chelonoidis; species Chelonoidis abingdonii. Next base: position 228,715,712 of record NC_133769.1, read on the forward strand.
TTAAGAAGGCTAAAAATAATGCGAAGAACAGCTAACCTCCTTTTACTGAGCCAGGTGGGCTCCCTTCAGCTGAGTGAGCCCTTGTTCACAAGGGAGGGTGGATTTTACCTCAGGGACTCATCACATGGCAGGGGAGGAGAGTCTGGTGCAGGGAGGCTGAGCTTGCCAGGCCCATGTTCTCTATGGGGTGCCCCCGGAGCAAGCGTCTGGCTAGGGGCAATGGGGCACAAAGCAGGGGAGATTGATCCCAGGAGTGAGGGACTGGCCGGGAACAATAGGGCCCGGGCTGGCTGGGATGCCGATACGTCCTGTTTTGGCCAGGACAGGCCCCTTTTTCAGCTCTGTCCTGGCCGTCCCTACTTTTTTGCCAAAACTGGGCATTTGTCACGGCCGCAAGGCAGAGCAGAGTAGAGAGAGGTAGCTGCTGAAGGCAGCAATGCCTGCCAGCAGGAAACTGGAGAAATTTTTCTGCTGGCGGGCAGTGCTGGCCTCAGAGCTGACCCATGGGTGGTGCAGAGATTGGGGGAGGAGGGGATCAGCCTCAGCCGGAGGAGGCATGGAGCTGGGGGGAAGAGGGGATCAGTCCCAGCTGCAGGCGACACAGGGCTGGGGGTGGGTATTGAGCCCCAGCTGGGACTGATCACTTCAGCAATATCAACCCTCTCCTTGAGTCCCTGCTCTATTGCATCAAACACAAGCTTGTTTGTCTTTACTTCAAAGGCCCTTCATGGCCTATCCCCCCTTAACTAGCATCTCTCATTCAGTGTCAAAATGTTAACTCCTGGCTCCGATCAGCCCAGGATGCCAGCCTTCATTGCCCCACTTGTTAAATTTTCAAACAAGCACCTTTGTGTTTTCTCCCATGCTGCCCTTCATGTGTGAGAGGAGCTCTCCTTAAACATGCACAAACTACCTCATTAGCCTCCTTCAAAATCTCTCTTCAAAACTCTCCATAAGGCCTATGAAAAATGGTTAAGCTGCTGGTACACTAATATCACTGTCTGCCTTGCTAACCAATATTGTCTCTTGTTTTACTTTTACTTCCTCATCTGTCTACATCCATCTGTTGTGTCTTGTCTTGTAGTTAGACTGAAAGTTCTTTGAGGAAGAGACTGTCTTTTCGTTCTGTGTTTGTGCCGCACCTACTACAGTGGTTCTCAACCTGCAGCCCAATTAGCACATAGCCGTGACCCTGCTATGCACTAAAAAAAATTGCAAAGCTTGCTGCTTCTCTGGTCTGGCAGGATGTGGGACCGGCTGATGGGGAGATGGCAGCAGGCAACCCTGCTGGAGCACTTCTGCCAGCAGTGAAGGCTAAGCAGCCCCCTGTGGCAGGGGAAGAACTGAGCCGTCCAATGCAGGGGGCCCTGCCAGACAAGTGGGTCCTGAGGGAGCTCAGCCTGTGCAGGCCCCACTCCTGCTCCAGCATGGCTATTCGCACTGCTTCTCAGGGGCCAGAGCGATCCCTGGCTGCGCTGCCAGCTCAGCCCGGCAAACACAGTCATCTCCCAGCAGGGTTGGTGAGTGTGGCTGGGGGGCAGGTTGCGGGAGAGTTGGTCTCGGGGGGGTCTAGGGGGGTTCTGGGAAGTGAGGGTATGTGGGATGCTGGGCAGTGAGGGGCTTGTGGGGGGTGCTGGGCAGCATAGGCACAGGAACTAGAGGGTTGGGGGGGGTCCTACAGCACCCCTAGGTTTTACGCAGAGCTCTGCTGCTGGCCCCGCGTCTGGGTCCCTGGCTCTGCGCCTGGCCCCGCTCTGTGGAGAGGTCTCTCAGCAAGGGGTGTGTGCTGGGCATATGGATCTGTGGGAAGTCTTAGCAGGGGGTCGGTGTGGTCATAGGGGTCTGAAGGGGGTGTCTCTGGGCAGGGGAGCGCGGGGCATAAGGAGTAGGAGGGCACTGGGCAGGGAGACAGTGTGGTGCATGGTACTGGTCTTCCCCCAAAGAGAAGGGGCACTCTTGCAGCACAGGGCTGCCCAGGCCGGTGTGTATCTGACACAGTGTTTCTCAACCTGTGGCCCACAGTGGTAAATGGGATGAGAACCACTGACCTAGCACAGTGGAGTTCTGGCCCATGACTGGGGGCTCCTAGGTGCCGTGGTTATACAAGCAATAAAAGTAGCCAGGTCCTTGACCACAGATGTTACCAAGCTTTCCAGGGGCATAATTTTGTTGTGGGTTAGAATAATATATTTACAAAATTAAAATTAAAAAATGGACATATACAAAGATCACTGTCAGGGCATGTCTACACTTAACTCCGGAGTGATCGATCCAGTGGGGGTCGGTTTATCGTGTCTACTGAAGACACGATATATCAACTGCTGACCGCTCTCCCGTTGACTCCAGTACTCCACCGGAGCGAGAAACGTAGGCGGAGTCAATGGGGGAGCGTCAGCAGTCAACTTATCGCAGTGAAGATACCACGGTAAGTAGATCTAAGTACATTGACTTTGGCTATGTTATTCACATAGCTGAAGTTACTTAACTTAGATCGATTTCCCCCCAGTGTAGACCAGGCCTCAGTGAAGAAAAATGATGGTTGTGCAGTGTGTGCATACTGTTCTTTCAGCTTAGCTGTCTAATACTAATGCTACATTATTATACTGCTTGGTGAACTAGATAATGTATGTACTTAAAATGACAAAAGGGGACACTGTCAACTTAAAAAGCACATTTATGTCTGAAATGTATTTACCTCCTATTGTTACTTGTTACACCTGATACTATTATGATAGAAGGAAATTGGAGGAATTTTTTTCATTTTTTCCCCCACACTGTTTCTTTGTTTGGCAGCACTTAATAATAATCAGTTTCCCTGTATAATCCATTTACCCATCTTGTTTCTGTGGGTCTTTCATACAGCAACATTGAAGAGGAAAGTATTTTTAAAAACAGGAAAATGTGACTGTAAAATCACACAAAAACGGTCAAGGCATTTAGGGTAGGAGTACTACTCTGAAATCTTTTCACCTTTTTCTTTTTTCTCCCCACTTTGCCCCCTGCAAACTGACTAGATTTCAAGTTGTCACTTTAATGTAATTCTTCTCCCCCTACCTTTTTTTTTTTTTTGCTCATGATTTCTGCACTGTTGCTAAAGCTTTAACTGGGAGAATAAAGGTTTTAAAGAGGAATAATTTATTTATTTCAGACTGTTGGGAAGAAATTACCTCCAGCTACAGCAGCTCAAGAGCCAACGAAAATAGAAATGGACAGCAGAACCAAGAGTAGGTCTCACTGTTTGTTTTTCCTCATTTGCACTCAGGGCTGTTGAGCCTTTTGGGAAGTGTTGAATATTTTTTTCTTAGGTTTTGGTTTGAGCAATTTTCTGTATGTCTGAAAAATAATAAAAGCAAGACTACAAATATATTCAGCATGGAGCTTTTGAGCTGGCAATGTTTAGACAAGCCACTTTGTTTCTAAGAAGCTTTTGAATTGTTTTTGCCCTGATAATTTTACCCCCAACTCTCTGCCACCAAACATAAAATAAAATTACATCATTCACCCTCAGGCTGAAAGCACTTATACATGAATCAGATTTGAATGTGATCCAGCTTCAAACTGCAATTTATAGGTGTGTAGTAGACAATGCCCTAATAGTAACACTCTTCCTGTTTTTGTTTTTTGTGTTTAGTTGTAAACAGTTCCATCAGGTGGTAGAGTTTACATAAGAAACAAAAAATCCAACAAAGTATGAGCATCTTAGTGTGTATAAATCATTGGTACCTAAAAAAGGATAAAAGTCATAATTAAGCTTCCAAGGAAGATCACTGCTTTGTCCAATGGAGACATATTTAACTATCATACAAGGCAAATCAAACACAAACTGCTCGTGCTTTAGTCTTGTTATTTTTTTGATAAAAATTATAATTAAATGGGTTGGGACCTAAGGGGAGGTAGAGGGAACTAAGGGGGGAAATAAAGCCTGAATGAGCAAAGAAATTGATTAGAAAGTGAAACTTAGTATTTCTAGGTCAAAATTCTCCTCTCTGATCTACCTTGAGGCTCTTTATTACACATTCTCCATTTACTCCCTTAATACTAACAGAGATCTCCACAACTGATAAGAAATCTGTAATGTAGAATGGATAGGAGACTATGGCTCATAGAAATTAGAGCTGGAAAAGACCTTTCAGTACATATGCAGTACAGCATTATTAGTCAATTATTTTTCAGTTTTAAATGAACCAGAAAATGATTTTTCCACTGCTTCCCTTTTGGAGCCTGGTCCATAACCTGAAGAGATCTCCCTATTAGGAAATTGTTCCTAATTTGTAGATTATATTTTCTTATGTCTTATTTCATGTAATGACTCGTTTATACCACTTGAACTGCCAACACAATTTCTCTCCCTCTTGAAGTTTCTACCTTTCAGATTCTTATGGGTAGTTAATACTGTGACGGGTTTCCCCCGCAGTGCTTCCCGGGACTGGAATACCACTGAGTCCCCTGACCCACCAGCCTGGGCTCTGTCTCACACTGTATTGCTATGACAAGCTGCAAAGCCCTCCAGCCTGCACTTTCACCAGCCTTTCACCTAGGTGCAGTTACATGCAGACTCTCTGTCCAACTTCTGCAATGAGCCAACAATGGAAAGGCTACAGCTAAGGCAACTCCCAACTCCCCAGGCATGCAGCCCCTCTGGAGAATAAGCCCAAAATTATACTGTCTTGCTCTGCACAGGGAACTGTACAGTGTAAACTCAGAAAGTTCCCCCTCTCCCTCAATATGGAGAGGAATACGCAACAGCCTTTGCCCTTGAGCTAAGATTCCCATACACTTCACTCCAACTCACTGGTTTAGATAAAGCAAAAACAAGTTTATTAACTACAAAGGATAGATGCTAAGTGATTATGAAGCAGCAGAGAATCCTGTGGCACCTTATAGACTAACAGACGTTTTGGAGCATGAGCTTTCGTGGGTGAATACATCTGACGAAGTGGGTATTTACCCATGAAAGCTCATGCTCCAAAACGTCTGTTAGTCTATAAGGTGCCACAGGATTCCCTGCTGCTTTTACAGATCCAGACTAACACGGCTACCCCTCTGATAAGTGATTATGAGTGATAGTAAACAGATCGAAGCAGATTACCTAGCAAGTAAACACAATCTAAGCTTAATATACTAAATTGATTGGCTATGAATTAGCAAATTCTCACTCTAAAAGATGATACAAGCAGGCTACAAATTCTTATGGGGAAAGCTGCACTTGTTTTACTGTTGGAATCCCCAGGAGTTTCATTTGAAGGCTAGAAATCCCTTTATCCTGGGTCCAGTACTTCCCCCAGTTCAGTCTTTGTTCCTCAGGTGTTTCCAGGAGTTGTCTTGTGTGGGGAGTGATGAACACCAGATGATGGCATTCCCTGCCTTATATAGTTTTTGCTTATGGTGCGAACCCTTTGTTTCAAAGCTTGGTTCTCAAGCCAGTCTGTGGAAAAATGTCGACATCCAAAGAGTCCAGCATCATGTAATCTGAGCACATGTTATTGTAGGGTCATAGCAACAATTACTCACAGGCTGTTCGGAGTGTTTTCAGGAAGGGTCATCACCAGGTGGTAAATAAGCTTCTCCTAAGGCATATTGTTTTTTCCTAATGGCCCATTCCCCGAATATGCCCTTCCCAACCCACTATCTAGACTGAAAGTATCTTGTCTAGTGGGTGTTACCCAGGTCTAACTACATTTGAAATATAGATATATAGTCAATATTTGTAATTTCAGATACAAAAATGATATAAGCATACAAATTGGATACTCACATTCAGCAAATCATAACTTTTCCAATGACACCTCAAATGGCGTATCTTGCATAAAATAAATCATAATTATATCATAATCGTATCATAATATCATTATGAAGAATATGTGGTGCAGTGTCACAGACATTTTCTCCCAAACTTTAGTAATCATTCAGCCAATCTATAACATTTAATTTCTTATCGTTTTTCATTGTGTGTTGCTTTCCTGACCTCTTTCTAAATGTGCTGACGCCCTGACATTAATGCATATCTGGTCCTCTGAATGTACAGAGGTGGTGAAAGTTAGTTGTCGGATGTAAGCTGATAAGAAAATCATGGTAAGTAACAAAATAGGGCACCGTGCACCAGCTTGCCATTATTTTAGCCTGCAAACTGGGTATAGTTTGTACACTGAGGAGGAGGCAGAAGAAAGGGAGTTGTAGAAGGAAAAAGGGCTGGAGCTGACCAGGAAGAGACCATACAAGTTGTAAGTTCCACTGCAAAAATTCTGAGGTGAAGAAAGCAGCTAAAAACCTATTAACATTAATATAATATGAAGCAGTCCTCCTACTTTAATATACACCTGAGTGGACTTCCCCTACACTCTTGGGTTTCAAGCTTTCCCTGGGGTAAGCAAGTGCAATTCCGAATCAAAGGCAATAGGAGAGTGGCACCCTCTTACACTAGGATTAACCTTAATCCCTAGCTGAATGGTGCTGCTTGCACTTCCCTGGAATATTCCTTTGACACTCTGATTTTTTTTGCCAGAAACATCCTCTCTTTCTTCTGCATCCCTCTTTCACCCCCTCTGTGTGCAAATACTCAATTTTTTATGTGTGTCCAAAACTCATGGGATGAACAGGTTCTTGCACAATATCAGAATGGAATAAGTTGCACAGCATTCCCATTTACACCTAGATTTTTGACCCCACACAGAACCTCTGAATTTTCCCCAAACTTTGTTGAATTAGGACATTTTATCCATGCTGGAATCTAGAGGCTCTATTTGAACCTTTATAGAATCTGTGCTCTTGCTTGAGAGACAGGGGACTGAGGCATCCATGTAGACTCATTGACTTTCAGGCCAGAAGGGACCATCGTGATCATCCAGTCTGACCTCCTATACATCTCAGGCCACAGAAGCTTACCCACACACTCCTGTAATAGACCCCTAACCTCTGGCTGAGTTACTGAAGTCTTTAAATCTTGATTTAAAGACTTCAAGTGACAGAGAATCCACCATGTACTCCAGTTCAAACCAGCAAGTGACCCATGCTGTAGTGGAAAGCAAAAAAACACCCATGGGCTCTGCCAGTCTGACCTGGAAGAAACTTCCTGGAGATCAATTAGACCTTGAGCATGGAGGTAAGACCCTCCAGCCAGACACCTAGGAGAGAATTCATTATAGTAACTCAGAGCCCTTTCCATCTATTGCCCCATCTCTGGCTGTTGGACATACTTGCTACTAGCAATCAAAGATGGGCCACAAGCCATGGTAGGCAATCTCATCATATCATCCCCTCCATAAACTTACCTATCTGAGTCTTGGAAACCAGGTAGGTGTTTTGCCCCATTGAAGGCTGTTCATGGTGAAACCTTCACCTACTTTCAAGCCCAAGCTTGTTGATGGACAGTTTATATCCTTTTTCTTTTGCGCACACTGACCCTTAACTTAAATAACTCCTCTCCCTCTGTTGTTTATCCCTTTGCTGTATTTACAGAAAGCAACCATATTTCCCCTTAGCCTTCAGTTGTTTAGGTTAAACAAGCCAAGTTCCTTAACTCTCCTCTCTTAAGGTGGGTTCTCCATTCTTCTGATCATTCTAGTATTGTTCTCTGCACCCGTTCCAGTTTGAATTCATTTTTCTTAAACATGAGAGACAAAAATTACATACCGTATTTCAGATAAGGTCTCACCAGTGCCTTTTATAATGGCAATGACACTTCCCTATCTCTACTAGAAATACCTCACCTGGTGCATCCTAGGACTGTATTAGCCTTTTTCATGGCCACATCACACTGGTGGCACAGTCATCCTATGCTCAACCAGTACACCGAGGTTTTTCTCCTCCTCTCCCTTCCAACTGATAAATCCCCAGTTTATAGTAAAAATTCTCGTTGTTAGTCCCTAATTGCATTACTTTGCGCTATTTAATTTCATCCCATTTCTATTAGTCCAGTTCTCAAGGTCATCCAGGTCTTCTTGTGTGATACAGTAAAATTATGCCTTAGTGACCACTTCTGAAGAGAGACCACCTATCACAAGTAACTACATGCAGAGGCCACAGAATGTTTTTCCCCATAATTTAACTCTGAAGACCGACCACCTGTCATCTGCGACTAGCAACCATATTTTCTTACTCCATCCATAAAAACAAATCTGTAGGACACATGATCTTCCTTACTTCTGTGCAGCTGGTTGTGGGTACCTGGCCAGCAGCCACTGCTCTCTGGTTGCCCAGCTCTAAAGGCAGCAAACCTTTGAAGAGAGACCACCACTTACAAGCGACCGCTTTTGCTAACTTCCATGAGTGGTTGCTCTTGGCAAGTTTTACTGTATTCTGGTCCTCCTCAGTATTGGCAATACCTCCCAACTTTGTGTCATCCTCAGCTTTTATCAGTACATTCCTGCTTTTTGTGCCACGGTCATTAACGAAAATGTTAAATAAGATTGGTCCCAAGACTGATCTGTGTGGAACTCCACTAGTACCTCCCTCCAGTCTGACAGTTCACCTTTCAGCATTACCTGCTGTAGGCTCCTGTTAACCAGTTCCTTACCCACCTTTCAACTCTTGTATTAATCTCCATCTTCTCTAATTTAACTAATAATTTCCCATGTGGAACCATATCAGATGTTTTACTGAAATCGAAGTAGGTTAGATTTACTGCATTTCCTTTGTCTAGAAAACCGGTTATCTTTTCAAAGAAGGAGATCAGGTTGGTCTGGCACAATCTACATTTTGTGAAACCATATTGTACTTTATCCCAATTACCATTTACCTCTATGTCCTTAACAATTTTTAACAAGATTTTTTAAAAATATCCAATATTATATCAGAGAAACGTTTTTGTAATAATAAACTTCATCTGTAATAGTCGGACCATAGGCATATGATCCAATGTTCTCCATGTTAAGAAAGCTATTCCAAAAGAATTGTTCTATGATATTCTGTGTATTCTCTTATGTTCTACGTCTGGTGCCTCTTTTACTTTATTACAATGCATACAGAATTTCCCGCAGTACCTGGATTGCATCACTTCCTGAATAAGTCTCAGTTTAGAAAGCTGTATAAACTAATTTTATAGTCCTATAGCATTTATGGATCAGTGTGAATACCTACTATTTGCATGCCTAAATAATAATCTCAAGTTTATGCCATTGCTTGCATCCTACTAGGTATAAGTAAAAATAGAAAAATAGAAGCAGCTGGACAGTTCTCATGGGTACTTTTAAGGTTTCGAAAGTTGTATTAGGCAGGAGAATTGTCTTCGTGTTCTTTGAGAAGCTGCCACAAGAAAGCTGGATTACCCATAAATCCAAAAAGTCTCCAGTCCCAGGCTGTTACTAAATGTTCTTTAAGAGTGCTAGGTACCAGCATTCATCTACTCCATCTTGAAGTTTAGCTTAATTTCTCTTTCCTCTTTGCTGTGTTTTCAGTACAACACCTAGTACAATGGGGCCCCAGTCCTGACTGAAGCTGATAGGTGCTAAACACAACGGACACTGCCACTCACTTGCAAAGGGGTAGCGTAAGGCACAGTCCACTGATCCAGCTCCAAACTGAGAGAGGTCTTTGGGATTCACGATTTGGATCCTAGTATGCTTACTGCCACAGGGTGCTTAGAGAGGATGGAATGGTGAGACTGCCTACAGTGTCATGTATCAGATCTGCAACTGCTAGAAGCAAATATCTCCAGGGCCAGTGATGGGATACTAGATGGGGAGGGCTCTGAGTTACTACAGAGAATTCTTTCCCAGGTGTCTGGCTGGTGGGTCTTGACCACATGCTGAGGGTCTAACTAATGGCCATATTTTGGGTCAGGAAGGAATTTAACCCTCGGTCTGATTGGCAGAGACCGGGGGGGGGGGGGGCGGGTTAACATTCCTATGCAACATGCGGCACAGGTCTCCTGCAGATTTAAAGTAGTGTAAATTGTGGATTCTCTGTAACTTGAAGTTTTAAATCATGAATTCAGGACTTCAGTAACTCAGCCAGAGGTATACGAAAGTGGTTGGGTGAGGTTTTGTGGCCTGCAGTGTTCAGGAGGTCAGACTAACTAGGTGATCGTGATGGTCCCTTCTGACCTTAAAGTCCCCCAGGGGTCTATACTGAGACCAGTACTGTTCAACATATTCATAAATGATCTGGAAAAAGGGGTAAACAGTGAAGTGACAAAATTTGCAGATGATATAAAAGTACGCAAGATAGGTAAGTTCAAAGTAAACTGTGCAACGAAATGGCAGATGAAATTCAGTATTGATAAATGCAGAGTAATGCACGTTGGAAAACATAATCCCAACTATACAAATAAAATGATGGGTCTAACTTAGCTGTTATCACTCAAGAAAGAGATCTTGGAGTCATTCTAGATAGTTCTCTGAAAATATCAGTGTTGGAAATCATTGGGAAAGGAATTGATAAAAAGACAGAAAATATATTACCTCTATATAAATCCATGGTAGCCCACATCTTGAATACTGCATGCAAATCTGATCGCCTCATCTCAAAAAATATATTTTGGAATTGGAAAAAGTACAGAAAAGGGCAACAAAAAATGACTGGGGTGTGGAACAGCTTCCATATGAGGAGAGATTAAGAAGACTGTAACTTTTCATTATGAAAAAGAGATAACTAAGGGGGATATGATAGACATCTATAAAATCATGACTGGTGTAGAGAGAGTAAATAAGGAAGGGGGTGGAGAGGGATAGCTCAATGGTTTGAGCATTGGCCTGCTAAACTGGGGTTGTGAGTTCAATCCTTGAGGGGGCCACTTAGAGATCTGGGGCAAAAATCTGTCTGGGGATTGGTCCTGCTTTGAGCAGGGGCTTGGACTAGATGACCTCCTGAGGTCCCTTCCAACCCTGATATTCTATGATTCTAAGTATTATTTACTCCTTCTCATAACACAAGAACTAGGGGTCACCAAATGAAATTAAACAGCAGGTTTAAAACAAACAATCAAGGAAGGATTTCTTCATACAATGCACAGTAAAACTGTGGAATTCTTTGCCAGAGGATGTTGTGAAGTCCAAGACTATAACAGGGTTTTAAAAAGAACTGGATAAATGTCTATAAGCCAGGATGGGGAAGGGTGCAAAACTATTCTCTGAAGCATCCCTAATCTATGTCAGAAGCTGGGAATGGGCAGGGATGGATCACTTGATGATTACCTGTTCTGTTCATTCCCTCTGAAGCCCCTGGCATTGGCCACTGTTGCAAGATGGACCATTAATCTGACCCAGTATAGCCATTCTTATGAGTCTATGAGTACATTGCTGGCCTGCAGAGCAGCAGGAAGATTGGCGTGCCACCACAGAACCGTCCTTTCCTTGGCTAACGTTGATGCTTCTTGCTCTCAGTTGCATAGCAACAGCTGCAGTGTGAGACTGCATGGTGGTTGTAGCCCACAAACAGAAAATGGGGAGCAGCTTTACTTCCCTTCTACCCTCTCTGCCCAACTGAGTGAGCCCTCCTGTCTCTTTATTGGCCTATCATTCCACAAGAGGAGTACCCAGTGCCGAGTAATATTTGGTTCTCTGTTCTCCCCACATCCAATTCAAGAGCCCTCTCTTTGTTGTGACTCTAGTGACATGAGGAAAAAGGGAGTGCAGCAGGTAGTAGCCAGTCCAGCAGGCGTGCAACTAAACTCTGTGCGTTCTGGTCCCTTTGCTCATTTAACCATGCAGACAACACAGTGGGCTTCTACCAGTCCATGGCAGCCAAAAAGAGTGAGGATCTATGTATGGGTACAGTAGAAGGGACCCTTTGAACCCTGAAAGGGATAATATGGGAAGAAAAAGGGGTCCTCTGGCTTTCAGAGAGAAAAAAGGACAGGAGGAAGGGTCCTCCGGGATCTGAGAGACAAGGAGGAGAAAGCACTTCAGAGCTGGAGAACCATCAGAGTGAAAGAAGGGCCCTCAAAGACTGGGGTGAGAAAGACATGGGACCTCGGGGCTCCAAGGGCAAAGAGGAGGTGAAAGAGCCTGTAGAGCTTGAGGGAGCAGAATATGTGAGAGAGTCCCCAGGGTATAGGGAGGCAGCAGAAAAAGAAGGCAAGGGGGAATGTCATTGAAGGTTTCTCATGAGTTTATAGGAGTGATTTTTGTAGGGGAAGACTGATATATCATGTGCTGTGTTGGGTTTTTGTGGGGGTAATGCTGATAATGGGTGTCCATATATTTTATATGCTTTTGATATAGAATACGTTGTGGGGAGATGTGTGTTTGTTGTGGGTTGGAGTTGCTTTTTGTGAGAGGGGCACTAGCCTGTAGTGATAAGGTTGTGTTTTAGGAAATATTTATCCATTATTATAAGTATATGAAATTGGATTCTGAAAATCTGTACACCAGAACACTGCTAATTAACTGAGAGAACTATTGCAAATGATTGACATTGCCAATTTAGAATGTAAATAAATGCAATAGAAAAATATGGATAATGTAGCACAAAATGCATTGTAATTTACTTTCAGGTACTTCATGGTGTTTCATAATGTGTGTAACTGTATTATATTTTGTAAAAGTAACAAATTCTTATAATGAACTCTTTTATAATGCTGTGTCTGATATTCCTGAGTAGTAGGCAGAAGATACCTTTTGGTACAAATTATAAAATGTAAAGATTAGTTAATCTGGATTAGAGCGGTTCTAATTTATTCAAGGTTGTTACATTTTCTTTGTTTCTACGATGGTGAGGCAGTGTTCTGATGTTCTCCATATACATGGTGAAATTCTGTGGAAAGATCTATTTGGGTAATCCAGTTTTTGATCATGACTCTAATGATCTCTATAGATATTGAGCAGTAAAACTAAATTCTGCTGTACCCTTGGATTTGGGTTTGAGTTGTGTTGTGTGTTTGTTTGTCTTTGCAACAGAGTTGCAGTCTTATCTCATTTAATTGTGTGTGTGTGGTCTTTTGTGCTCTAGCTTCTCTTCCTCCATTTATAGAAACATGTGATATCAGTAATAGGATTAATCTCACTTAATTTTAGGCTTCTTCTTTCAGACTGTGTTGTAGTTTTGATTTATCTATCCAAACTCCATTAGCGTGTGCACCCAACTCAGTTGGTACGTGAATTTAGACTCCCTGTGGAGAGCTAAATAACTGGTTTTCAGAGTCAAATGTATGTGGATAGTGTTTTTAATCAATTTTCAAGTAAGCTGAAGTACAAATCTAGCATAGTGCTTGTGCTGTGTCAGACTGAAGTAAGTTTATTGCAGTGTATCATACTAGTTGTCTAACAAGGAAGAAGCAGGATCAGACTTAAAAAGAGGATTATGCCTCCACTTGGACTGAGAGGGAATGCAAGCTCCAGAGTCATGGACCTTCCCTGGAGAATTGCCCTATTTTGGCCTCTAGATGTGCGCATCTGTGGACTGTCTGCTTGAATGCCACATCTGATCTTTAGAGTCTGGTAAGAAAACAAGGAGAAAGTTGGTCTTTAAAGATAAATGGGACTCCAAACGATATAGGGCTTTATACATAATACTTCGAATTGCCACTGGAAATACATTTCAAGCCAGTGCAATCTGTGGTGTGTGAAAGAAATATGACCCATGCACCAACCTAAGTAATTAGGCATCCACATTCTGCACTAGTTGCAGTTTCCAAGTTATCCTTAACTTTGGAACTTGCTTGCCCGCTTCTTTCAGTAAAGCTGGGCTTTTTGCCTGAGTGCCAAACATCTCAAATAGATCAAGGAGCTGTGTTCAGGACTTTCGAACAGATTCTGGGGCATGGAGGGTGAGTAGCTGGAGTGAGCTGCATTCTAGCTCCCGTCGTGGGGTATTGTTCCTTGGAGACTATAGCCAGTCTACACAATTTAAAGCAGCCCCTGGACTGCTGTAACCTGGGGGCTCAGGCTGTGGGAGAGAATCAGAGAGCTGTTAGTTCTCTGATACCTTTTCCCACTGTCCTGAGTGATGGTATGGAAGTGGGGAGCCATGTTTACTCCATGTTTTTTTCTGGGATTAGGCACAGCCAGTTGAGCTCCTATTCTATTCTCCCTGGGACTCCTACAGCCTGGTGGGGAAGATGGCAATGGAGCAGCCAGAACCCAGGAGTGATAAGAGGAAGCTCAAGAGAAGGTTCCCCTGTATTGCCCTCCATAGTAAAAGGCCAGGTTAAAACACTTCATTTTAAAAATCACAGGGTGTGGCCTAGGGAATGGACTTTAAATTAGTCAAATACATTTTTTTCTTTTTAATACAGACTGCCTCAGGAGTTTTGTTGATGAAAACAATGTAGTGGTTTTAAACAATGAAACCCCAACTCAATTTAATGCACAGATGGTAATCTGTCTTGCTCAGTCCTGGAAATTATAACAGCAGATATTGCAAATAGACACAACTGGGAAACGCATAAGGAAGAAGGAATGGGGAGTGATCATGTCCGCATACATATTACTTTTCAAGGGCAAGGTAGGGTTGAATGTAATGGAAGATTACCCACCTGGAATTTTAAGAAAGGTTTATGTGAATGATGACAGAGAATTTCAATGAGAATATAGTAAAAGGATTAATAGCAGCAGCTACTCTAGCCATGCCTAAGATATTGAAGTACCCCAGAACAAAACCATACTTCCATGGTGGAGTGAGAAGTGCAAAATGGCAGTTAAATAAAGGAATAAAGCCTTTAAAAACCAAAAATTGCAATTAACATTGAAGATCTAATGACGTGTAAAAGAAGTAAGGCAACGGCGCAAAGACTTATAAAAAAAAACAAACCAAAGAGCATGTGAAGAAGTACTGTGGGCAGATAAATAAAGATACCAAGACATCAGAAATGTAATGGCAAATTAGAAGAATAAATGGAATTCAGACCAAGAGGAGTCACATTCCCACATTGGGACTGACAAAATAGTGAGATGTTCTGATAATGAGAAAGCAGAAGTTTTAGTAGAAGCTTTTGAGGGATGAATAATGATGAAAATCAAAGGGGGGTTTTCTACAAGAATAAAATACAATTCATTGAAGAGAATCATGAACAGTGTAGTTGGTATCTTTATCTTTATTTACTGAACGAATGGTTTTGTATGTGGGAACTTGAGAAAGCTACTGATATCAGCAAGAATATATCCCTATGAAAAGATAATATATGCAACATAGTGTTTAAATATCTCTTTGAAAGCAGTTTGAGGGTTCTCTTGTAGTTGTATATCTGTCATGGCCTGGTTATGGGAGGCCAGACCTAGCAGAGACAGAGTCTGCAATACACCAGAGTCAAAAGTTGGCTGGGTCAGGATATTAGGAGGTCAGAAGCAGAAGACAAACTAGAGGTCAGAACCACGACTTGAGAACCAGAGTCAGGCCAGATCAGGATACTAGAGGGTCAGAGGCAGGAGAATAACTGGAGGTTAGGAACCACAAGTCAGATACCAAGAGTCAAGCCTGGTATGGATTCCAGGAAATCAAGCCACAGAGCAGGAAACACAAGGCATACAGTCCAGAACAGGGTGAAGCTTCCTGTTCCTCCTGCTGCCAGTAGACCAGTCAGCTGCTCTGGGATTCCACCAGTTGGATTTCAGGGGTGGAGCCTCACAGTGGGGCAGGGTTTGGTGGGTCCCAGGTAAGCCGTTGTCAACAGGCTGCCAGGTGGAGGATTGGAGTGTCACTTCTCCCAGGAATCCTTCTGGCCTGGATTCAAGACCTGGGGTCATGACAATAATACTACTTGGGGAAAAGGAGTGATAAGAATCGAATAGAAATGTGCTGTAGTTCCAGTGCAAAAACCAGGCAAACAGTCAAAAACATACAAATGCAGAAACCAGGCAAACTCTACGGAAGTGGTGCCTGTAGACCTATTGCCCTTACAGCCTGCCTGGATAAAAAGGATGGAGAGAATGATGGATAAAAGATTGGCTGCCTATTTGGAAAATAGTGTAGATGAGGTGCAGATTGGTTTTTGGAGAAGATGCACCATTGATCAAATTGTTAAATTAGAAACTATATGGGTCACAAAGGTTTTGTGATAGCTATCTTCATAGATATTGAAAAGTTTTATGACATGCTGTGGAAGGAATCTTGTTGCACAAAATAGGCGCACAAGGGATAAGAAGAAGAATATATGGGTGGATTAGAGAATTATTGAGTTAAAAAACCAGGCAGGTCAGAGTTGGGAAAATTATGTCAAATATACGGTATGTAAAGTTAAAAATGATACACCATGAGGAAATGTTATCAGCATGACTGTCTTTAATATTATAATAAATAATCTCCCAACATGAATAAGTGCCAGAGTAGACGTCACTTTATTTGCAGATGATTGTGCTCTGTGGGTTAGGAGTAGGAATACTGAAGTAGGAGAAAAAGAGAATCAACAAAGCATTACAAAAGACCTCTGACTGGGGAATGCATGAGGTTTCAAGTTCTCCATCACTAAAATCAAAGTATTAGTCTTTACGATACGGAAAGTTATAAAGGAATGTCAACTGTATTGGTATGGAGAACAAATCGACATAGGTAAAAAGTTTTAATTTCTAGGGGTAATATTTAATAATAAATTACTTTGGAAAGATCATATAGACTGTGTTAAAGATAAACATACAGGAAGTAGTAACCTGCTTATAAGTTTGGCTGGGACTGCTTGGGGGGCAAATAAGAAAACACTGTTGATACTTTACAGAGCTTTAATTGACCCAGTTATTGGCTATGGCTGCCAAGCTTTTGGGTCAGCATCAAAATCAGAACTTAAAATATTAGATTTAATATAAGCACTGGCACTGCAAGTTGTATTCGGTTCATTTATTACTACACTCATATACACACTACAGATAGCTTCTAGTGAAATGCCAGTTACACTGCGAATGAAATTACTGGACCTAACTTTCTGGGCCAAAAGTTAATGGGAATTGCAATGAGGAAAATACCAAACAAATATACAAGGAATGTTAAAAATTTGATAGGTGAATGATAGCCTATGATGATAGAAATCCACATGATTGAGTTAAAGTGTGGAAGCAGAAGTTGAAAGGCAAGGAAAAGCTAAACAAAGTCAAAACTATTAGTCATGGAAAAATTAGTTATAGATGGAAAGTTGCATGTCCAAATGCAGATTTAGATTTATTTTATAAATTTAAGCATAAAAAAGAGACAGTAGGTAATAAAAACGAAGTGTACCAGTATATAAATGAAAAGTAGTGTTTTTTTCAAATATATATGGATGGATCCAAAAAAGAAAAAACAGGAAGGGTAGGGGCAGCATATTGTATACCAAAAGTTGGCATTAGTACATCTAACAGAACATCTGATTTTTATAGCTGTCATGACAGCCACACTAGTAATAATGCTAGCATTAAATCAGATCTGGTGTGTACTCCCAGCTGAAGTGGTCATTCTCTTTTTTTTTTTTAACTCAGTCTGAGATCTTATGATGATAAAAAAAGGTGTTTCGGTATGTAGAAGTGATTTAATCAATGAATTTAGATTTCTAATGAAAGTTACTACAGATGGGGATGCGTGTAGCATTAGCTTGGATCCCAGAGCATATCGGGATTACAGGGAATGAAAAGGCGGACAATGAAATGAAAGGACTGGCATAGAAATACCCTTGAGTAAACAGAAATTTAAAAGCCTAGTACAGAAAAACCTAAAAAAGGAATGGCAAAAATTTGGGATTAATGAAGAACGTGGAAGAAGATTTTTTAATTGTGCCATACAGCTGAGGATAACAAAATACATCAGAGCCTGAGCAGAAAAAGTGAAATAATTTAGTGTAGAGTACTAACTAGCCATTGTGGCTTAAATAAAATTATTTTTTTAATAAATAGACACAAAGATGGACTATGTGTACTCCCTAAGGTGGAAGAAACAATTGATCCCCTTTTATGGGTTGTATGGGCTTTGATAAAGTCAGGGAAAAGCTTTCTGAGGAACTCAAACATCTTGATGTAACAAAAGTTACATTATGTTATTTAGTAAAAATATCAGGGAAATGGAGTAGTATTAGAAAGGCGTTTTACCTGAAGACACAGGGTAGAGTGAGAGAATATAAACTGCTAAGTATTTAGGCATTAGAATTGGTGGTAGTTATAGATTATTCAGTCAAGTCTGCTTCACCATTTAAAAAAAAAAAAAAGGATGACAACTCCTTCGGCCACAGTTAAGAGTGCAGAGGCCCATAATTGGAGCCCACTGCAAAAGAGGTTGAGTTTGTTAATTTTCAGGAGCAATTTTAAGGCCTGTCTATTCACTCAGTCTGTTTCCTGAGGAATGTGAATTGAGGAAGAAGGGTTATTTCTCCTTTTTTGGAGGGGTGGGTGGGGGGAAGAGTTAGGATTCAAGTTTTTTTATTGGCACTTTATATAATTTGAAAGAGTAAACATAACAATATCATTTTACAGCATTAAGTAAGAACTGAAAATCATCAAATTGTATGTCTTTCTCTTCCCCTCTCCCCCCAGTATTTCTTTGCCAAAATTTGCATGTGCATATGTTTGAGAGAGAGTCTTATTTTAAAAACGTACTTTTACATTAGGTCAAAGAGAAGTTTCAAGGCATTTGGTGGAACTTAAGAAGAGTGCTGCAAGTTTGTGTGCCTTGTATACTAGTCCGCAGTGTGATGCTGATGAAGAAGGGGTACAAAACTGGCAGCTGGGAGTACTAAATATAGGGGCTATACAAACATTTTCTTTTTGGTGCAGCGGGATAGTTTGGCTTGTGTCTATTTTGTTATTGTCTACAGCTATCATTTGTCAGATTTCTACTGGCAGCCATTGTTTTCACTGCTCATTTACTGTTGATCTCATTTTTTTTTAAAAAAAGTCAATTCCATTGAGGTCTCTAGGAGGTAGTTTTTCAGTGTAAATACCCAGTGTATCTCACCTCTTTGTTGACAACCACCGTAATAGGCTGAAAAAGCAACATCCCATTACATTTCATGGGCTTGAGTCTGACCTTGATTGTTGACATGACTCAGAAAATTTTATTTTTGTATACATACATGCTGTGTGTCTGAGATTAGAATCTGTCCCTTTCGTTTAGTCTGTCTAAACATGATTGCTGGAAGTAAGCACATTTTAATCCTGTTGTTATATTGGGCTTAGATGATTATGGAAGTCTTAATGTGATGAAGAAAAGTAGAATATTACCTCATTTTGTAAATATGATTTTATGTATCTGCCCTATTGAGCCTTTGACTATTTATTTTTACTTCTCCTAAACAGTTATCCTTTCCAGAGGCTTGAAAGTTGATTCATCTTTTTTATGCAGTCACCCATATGACTACACTCTCATAAGGGTTATGAACACCTAGGTATATTGCCCTTTTCTGTGAGCCCTTCTCTGAGAGCACTGGGGTTTTAATTCTAATGTAATACTTTCTTTCTATTGATTCACCGTAGACTGCTGTGCATTGTTTCCTACCTGATAATGAGAACATAACATCCAGTTAATTCATGGAGGAATAATGTATTCACCTGAGAATGCAAAGTCTCCCGAGTCTCATTCAAAAAGGAAAATCACTTCCTCCAACAGCCCCTCCCAACATTCCATTCTGTGTCATAAAAATGAATCATTAAGGTCCTGCCTAATAACAAGAGGCTTTACACAAGATGCTGCGCACACTTTTTTGCAATACAGCCTTAAATTGGTACCAGCTCTGTATATATTTATTGCATCTGTTATTTGTCAAAATCTTTCTTTGTGGTGTGTAGATTCTCTAAAGACAAAATTATTATGATAGCCCACATGCAAATGAAATGATGAGAACATAGTGGATTTTATCAGTCTCTCTCTCCTTGCAGTTCACTTGCTCCACAACCAGCTGTTCTAGATCAGTGCACATAAGCCTTCCATCCCCATATCTCCACTACTGTGCCTGCTCCCTCCTACAGTGATATGAGGTCAAGCACCCCAGAGGAGCTGCTCAATATGTTGATCTGGAGTAACTTCCTTGCTTGACCCCAGAGAAAAAATGGAGAGGTACAAGACTCAACTTACAGACTGGTAGTTAGTCACTCTCATCCCCCCTCAAATCCTAAGTGTGGGTCTCAGGTTCTCCCATGCAGAATCCTTGGAGACTGTTCTTTTGTTCTGAGCAGCTAATACATAAATAATAGTATTTGGAAATTGTTATTGAAGGATGTTCTCTATTTCTGGAAAGCAGCAGGAGAATCAGCCTCTTCCTCCTTGGCTCTTGTCATCAGAGGATCTTTCTAGAAGGTTTTTCATCCTCCTTTCCTAATCATTATTTCTTCAGAGGAGGAAAAAGGCTACAAACAGGGCCGGTGCTTCCATTTAGGCAACCTAGGCGGTCGCCTAGGGTGCTAGGATTTGGGGGGGGGGGCATGGCATTTTGCCACCCTCGGCGGCAGTTTGGCAGCGGGGGGTCCTTCCGCGCTCTGGGTCTTCGGTGGCAATTCTGCAGCAGGGGGGTCCTTCCGCATTCCGGGTCTTCAGCAGCAATTCGGCGACGGGTCCTTCACTTGCTCCGTGATCTGCCACTAAAATGCCCCAAAGACCAGGAGCGCGGAAGGACCACCCCCCCGCCGCAGAATTGCCGCCAAGGACCGGGAGCGCGGAAGGACCCCCGCCTAGGGCGCCAAAAATCCTGGCGCCACTCCTGGCTACAAACGGATGGTTCATGTACTAGTTTTCCTGTCTGGCAAGAAGAGAGCCATGAGCCAGAGAGATCTTGACATACTCACTTCACAGCAACTTAAAATTCATCCCCTGCTAAGTAATAATATGTGAACCAGAAAAGACCCTTACCCTCATTTAAACAGTCTAATTGTTCAAGCACAGTGCATCCCCATGCACTGTCTTATATAGATGTATATTTTGTAATTACTTTCATATTAATCTACAAAGGATCCAGCTATCCTTCTAGTAGAGGACTGATTTAAAATATTGTATATTTTGATATATATACTCTAATACCAGAAATGAATGATCCTATGTCTTTGTAACTTCTCAGTGAGGATTGGCACTCTTGTCTTCGCTGCATAACAACAAGTCATAATTAATTGATTTTTTTTTTACGACAGTTGTGTTGTTGATTAAGAGTAGGTGTGTTTGGTATCTGAGAACTGAGAAGACACATTATTTATAGACAGTGAAGAAAGAAAGGAGGAAAAAACTTTATAGTAATGTTGGAAAACATCCATTAATAATGTATATACAAGGAAATATTTATGAATCATCTTTCCATTTTATTTTTTATTATTTTGACTCACCAGATTAGAAATATCTATTGTCTTGCTTTGGCAGGAGGATAAATGGACTATCTGGCCTCCTAAGTCTTTTCCATCTCTAATTTCTGTGAGCCTTTGGAAAGAAATACAGAAGCATTGATGGAAAGAACAAACGCTTACATTTATTTTGGTGGAAATGGTTCATGACGTGGTTACAAAACTCTTTTTTTTCTTCCTAGCTGATAAATGCAGGAATTGTCAATACAGAACTTCTGAATATTTCATGCAATTTCTGAAGGTCTGCAATCTACAGAGAAACAAATAGCAAAAAGATAAAACAATATCTTATATAGAGACACTTACAAAGTATAATGTGATTATATTTGTAGTGAAATAGCTGGATAAAAATGTTATAAGATTATCGTTTATTGAATTGCACATTTTTCCTTTCAGTCAAGGAGTATTGCAAAGTAATATTTCCATATGAAGCACAGAATGAAGATGAACTAACAATCAAAGAAGGGGATATCGTCATACTTATCAATAAGGTAAAGGCAACATTTTCCTTTCATAAACCAAAATACAACTTTCAATACATATATATACATTTGCATGCTGGGCACCTAACTCCCTTTTGTACCTTTGAAAATCTCCCTCTGAGATCTTAAAACTATAGAGTTTTGTTAAAACAGGATAAGATAGATCTTTTTTTTTCTTTTGCTTCAGAGTCTTATCTTGATAAGATTAAGCAAGGCACAGAGTCTATGTTTTTATGAGTTTACAAGTGTGACTGGAGTCCCAGGGGAGCCAACTGAGGTCACTCAACTAGGGTGAACTGCAAAGAATGGGGCAGGCAATCCCCAAAGCTGGTGGATATTCAAATACTTAGATTGACCAAACCAGCATAAAACGGCTTCTGGGTAACCAGTGAGTTATTATAGAAGCTAACAACACAGTTCCTTTAAAGCAACCCAGCCTTAGGCCTCCACCCAAGGCAAATATGATGAGGATTACTGAAAACCCTATTCATCGTATAAAAAAGTTCTACCACTCTCAAAGGATCTGACAGATTGCCCTGCAGGTTAATGAATATTTCAGATTTTACCCAAATACACACTTACAGCCAATTCTTATTAACTAAACTAAAATTTATTTAAAAAGGGGAGAGAGAGAGGGTATTGGTTAAAAGATCAGTTAACATACAGACATGAGTGCAATTCTTGAGATTCAGATTCATAGCAGAGATGGTGGGATTTGTAGTTGCAAAGAGTTCTTTCAGAATTAGCTCATCGGTCATAGTCCAATGTTTGCATTCAGAGTGATTCCAGATTGGGATTCTGGAGATTTAAACCTTTTGACTCAAGCTTCCCCTGCATGAAGCATTAAGCAGGTCTGAGAAAAAGGATCAGGACTCAAGCCCTTTTTTATACAGTTTTAGGCCTTTTTTTGATAGGTTGGCGTCCTTCAGTGAACAATAAGCAATCACCGGTAATTAGTTACCCAAAGTAACACAAGGCAGTTTATTCATTAGGCAGTCTATCACAAACTTCAAAGAGACATGTAGACAATTACATTATTGCACCCAAGATTCATCTAAGTGTTAATATTTCCTTTTGATCTCTGAATCAGTAGCTAGAGTGACAGACAGGAACTGTCTGTTTACATGACTAACATCTTAACAAGATATAGGTACACACGTACAATTAGTATCACCTGTAATTTCTAACAATATAGGTTTGTATTTCAAAGTTCTAGCCAATCTACCATAGAATGGCCCTAATTTACCATTTCTGACATGTCTTTACAGGTTGACTCTGGGTCAATTATCCTGCAGGATGCTTAATCCTTTCTGGCCATGCGTTGCACTTTGTATAAGCTTTGTTGCAATTATATAACAGTGGTAGCAATAATGATTTGCATGGTTATATTTTAATTAGACAACATCACAACAAGTAATTATAAAACTCTTTGATTTGCACCCAGTGACAAATCAGCATAACCCAAATAATCCATGGGTTGGTTCCTTTTCCAAATGCAACAGCCTTGGGAGTAGATGGGAAGGATAGTAAATGTACACATGCACAATAGCATCAGTGAAGTGCTATATGTTCAGTTTGGGTGCGTTGCTGGGGATTTTGTTGTGGTTTTCTTTGCTTTGGCTTTTTTTGGTGGTTTGGTTGGGGTTTTACTTTGTTTTTATTTTAGTAAGTACATTCTTTTACTAAATGGCAAGCATGTGGTATTTGAATTTAAAAACAAAAACCCCAAAGACAATGGGTCAAAATAGTGTTACACGTACACATGTTGGCTTAATATGATTAAGCATGTGTAATAAAGGGTCCAATTTCATTAATATACTAAATATACATAAAATTTGAGTTAAAGAACCGTATTATACTTCTGCAGAATCAGCCAAAATTCTATTAATAGCTTAATAGTAAGTGAAAAGTTTTTTTGTTTTTTTTTTATTTTGTTATTTTGTTTTTTTTTACATAAAAGTTTGTATGTCTGTGAACATTTGCAGATTATTGGCTTAGCTCTCTATACTGGCAAGTAAGACAAAAATTGGTCAGATTATTTAAAAATATTCTGAATTAGGGCTGTCAAGCGATTAAAAAAATTAATTGTTTGATTAATCACGTTAAATAATGGAATACCATTTCTTTAAATATTTTTGGATGTCTTCTATGTTTTCAAATATATTGATTTCAATTACAACACAGAATACAAACTGTATAGTGCTCACTTTATATTTATTTATTACAAATATTTGCACTGTAAAAAGCAAAAGAAATGGTATTTTTCAGTTCACTTCATACACATATTGTAGTGCAGTCTCTATCATGAAAGTTGAATTTAGAAATGTAGATTTATGTACAAAAAATAACCGCACTGAAAAATAAAACAATGTAAAACTTTAGAGCCTACAAGTCCACTCAATCCTACTTCAGCCACTCAGACAAACAAACTTGGTTACAGTTTGCAGGAGATAATGGTGCCTGCTTCTTGTTTACAGCGTCCCCTGAAAGTGAGAACAGGCGCTTGCATGGCACTGTTGTAGCCATCATCACAAGATATTTATGTGCCAGATGCGCTAAAGATTCATATGTCCCTTCGTGCTTCAACCACCATTCCATAGGACGTGGATCCATGCTGATCATGGGTTCTGTTTGATAACGATCCAAAGCAGAGTGGACTGGTGCATGTTCATTTTCATCATCTGAGTCAGATGCCACCAGCAGAAGGTTGATTTTCTTTTTTAGTGGTTTGGGTTCTGTAGTTTCCGCATCGGAGTGTTGCTCTTTTAAGGTGTCTGAAAGCATGCTCCACACCTTGTCCTTCTCAGATTTTGGAAGGCACTTCTGATTCTTAGACCTTGGGTCGAGTGCTGTAGCTATTTTTAGAAATCTACATTGGTATCTTTGTGTTTTGTCAAATCTGCTATGAAAGTGTTCTTAAAACAAACATGTGCTGGGTCATCATCTGAGATTGCTCTACTGTGAAATATATGGCAGAATGCGGGTAAAACAAAGCCAAAGACATACAGTTCTCCCCCAAGGAGTTCAGTCACAAATTTAATTTAATTAATGCATTATTTTTTAATGAGTGTCATCAGCATGGAAGCATATCCTCTGGAATGGTGGCCAAAGCATGAAGGTGCATATAAATGTTTAGCATATCTGGCACACAAATACCTTGCAATGCCAGCTACAAAAGTGCCATACGAACACCTATTCTCACTTTTAGGTGACACTGTAGATAAGAAGAGAGCTGCATTATCTCCTGCAAATGTAAACAAACTTGTTTGTCTTAGTGATTGGCTGAACAAGAAGTAGGACTGAGTGGACTTGTAAGCTCTAAAGTTTTACATTGTTTTGCTTTTGAGAGCAATTATGTTACCAAAAAAATAAATCTACATTTGTAAGTTGCACTTTCATGATAGAGATTGTACTACAGAACTTGTATGAGGTGAATTGAAACATACTATTTCTTGTTTCATTTTTACGTTGCAAATATTTGTAATAAAATATAAAGTGAGCACTGTAGACTTTGTATTCTGTGTTGTATTAGAAATCAATATATTTGAAAATGTAGAAAAACATCTGAAAATATTTAATAAATTTCAATTGGTATTCTATTGTTTAACAGTGTGATTAATCACAATTAATTTTTTTGAGTTAATCACATGAGTTAACAACAATTAATTGACAGCCCTATTCTGAATATAAATATATTTAATGAGTCAGTATACATATTGAAAGAAAACCAAAACCAGTGTCTCAAAACTGAATGCTCATTTGTCTCTGTCCTTTCTCTGTTGCTAACATATTTAATATTTATCCAGCTTTCATGGTGAGTCCATGTGTTAAGTTTCCAGCAGGTTGTATCACAGCTTATGGTGGGGAGCCTAAACAGATAATGGATAGGATAGTTGAGCAGCCAATACACAGTTAATTTAACACGTATAAATAAGTAGGACATGTAAAATATGCTCAAGTTACTCCTCAAATGTGGCTTTGGAAGTTTGACAGGCATCATGACACTGACCTGAATATGAAGAGGATGAGGACTTTGCAGATAGTACCCTCACTTAAGCAGGAAAAAACCCACAGGGAAAGCATTAAAACACTAGAGATAATCTAAACCTTCACTGACATACATGCTGTGGTGCCTACCTGCCAAGAGCACGTGTGGAGTTTCACTTCAGTGGATTGCAACTTTTCAGCTATCTTTTTATTTCTCCTTTAGTCTCTGTCAAAATAAGGAAAACCTATTGTTTTGTGAAACAAATTCAGTCCTGTTATCCTTTTGTTCGGCTAGTATACATAGTCTTTCCTGATGGATGCACAGAGATATTACAAGCATTGTTATGCTGGAGATGAATCTTGCATGCTGTGTAGGGAATTGATTTCTAAGTGTAGGGTGAATCTGAAATAGGTTGAGCATGTTTTGTTCTGAGGAGTCTGGTGGCACCACTACCCCCTGACACTTTTCTTTTTAGATTTATCAGGACGTTTGGTACATAAGAAATAAAACAATCTCATTAGTTTGTCTACTAACCAATAACAGAATCGGAGTACTATAATAGTTTCCAAATTACTTACGTGTGGTTGCTAACAAAGATGAACATGCATACTTGGATGAAAAAATAAACATAAGTCTTGCTAATTTTGGATCTCTTTATTTTTCCTTTTAAAAATTTAATTTGAAATTAATAAGTTGTTCATGCAAAGGAGCTGTTTTCTCCCAATTTTCCTCTTCATCCTGCTTGAAAATCCATTCTGACATCAGTCATACCTTCAGTCCGAAGTCATGGTCTATCCCTTTTATTCATCTATCAACCAAAGGAATATAATGTCCTACTAGCTTATCCCATTGTGATCATTTGGAGGGGAACAGAGATGTTATTCATTAATACATTTTTTGAAGGCCATAACTGTTTACACTTTGCTTAATGAACTTTTCTTCTTTAGAATGTTTTTGCAATAAAATAAAGTAAATATTCAGATAATAAAATGTCAGTTAAGGTTAGTAAATGTTAATTGGGGAAAATGAAATTTGTTTTGTTCCATGTTGACTAAAGGTGGTAAACACGAGTCACCGCTGTATTTGAAAGACCACTTTTTCTGGAATTTGATTCTTTATTGTTCCATTAGTTTTATAACTTTTGGGTTTTTTAAAATCAATTTAATATCTCTATCTATTAGTTCATCTGGCCTTCACTGAAACTATTTCTGACTGAATAGAGGTTTTCATGGAAGTCATTTTTAAAGATTTTCCGTTACCAAATAGAAGTTGCTTTAAATGTTGTGCGTGTACTCTTTACTTTGTTGACTAAGCCTTTGTTTGAACTCCAGTGAGGTGTCTGATCTCTAAGCAAGGACAGCAGAGTCTTACTCTCAATATTTCTTCTAGATAGATTCTTCTTTATGTAAAACCAGAGATAGCTGAAGCTGTACTATTAAGCCAGAACTACTGGATTTCCTTGTATATAGTAATAGTAATATCTTTAGAGTTAGGTAAGTGTTAGTTTAGTGTTAGCTAAAGTAGTTGGCTGCCCTGTGCGATGCCCTCAGCAGGAGTCCAGCATTGTCCATTGTGGAGGGTCACCCCAACAGCAACTCAGGCACCAGGTGTTTGTTGTGCAAGGGACACATTAAAGAGAGGTGCTCCATCTGCAAGTAATTCACAGAGAGAATGCCGGTGGCAAGAGGCTTCCCATTGAAGCAGCACCTTCTGGAACAGGCCATGAAGCATGCTTTGGCATGGAGGTCCTCCTCTGATCAGCAATTGCCTTTGGATCTGGCAAGCGATGCCTCTCCACATTCAGACTCTGGCGTTTTCCCCAAGAGGACAAGGGGCCATTCACCCTCCTCTGTTGTGGCAAGGAAAAGGTCCCACAGAATGAACCAGAACCATTCTAGGGCTTGCAGAGACTTCTCCTCCATTTCTAAGAAGAGTAATGACCAACACCATACTTCCTCTGGCATGTAGAATGGAGCAGGTCTGTTGAACCGCTGCCCGATACCATGCCGAGAGCAGCAGGGGCCCATACCATTGATTCTGGTTCTGGCCATGGGGTGTCTGTTGAGTCAGGTATGGACAGTATCAGCAGCAGTGCCAACTGTCTCCATGCTGAAGGCATACTTGGTAGCATCAGACCTGGTTTGCCTCAGTTGGACTCTCCACTGGTTCAGGGGTTCTTCAGATCTTCTAGTGTCTACCAGATTGTCCTCCACTGTGTCCTTGGTGCCTTCTGGCTGTTTTGCAGAGCATCTACCCTGTAGCTCATGCTACCTGGGCCACAGACTATGGAGTTGAGGCCAGGCCCAGCATCAAAGGCCCCTTTGACACTGGGACATCCCTTCGGCACTGTTGTTTTCTTGGTGGCAGATGTCATCTCAAATGCAGTACCAGCCTTGGCGCTGATGCCTCCCCAGTACCAAGTTGGAATGTCTTTTACTCAGTGCCAATTCTCCACTGCTCTCTGACACCAATGCTGCCTCCTTACTGTGCTTCAGATAACTCTAACTGGTTGTTTGCCACATTGGTGCTGGCTCCCACTTTGTCACCACAGGACGTCTGGGATTCTTCAAGATCCAGATCAGGATCGTCCTCACCTCCTCACCAGATAAGTGCCAGGGATCACCCTCAGATCACTATCAGTATTGAGATTGGCATCTGTCCTGCAGTAGGAACAGAGGTTCTTGGCCCAGGGCCTACTAGATACCAATTCTTATTTCTATGGCCAGTGGCCGCCTTGGAAATCCTGGGATGCTCCTTGGTCTCTGAGGTCCCACTCTTCTGTTTCCTCCAGAGGAAGATCACCAGTCCCGTCAGTGACTCTTGTGATCGCTGAATTTCTTCCTTCTATTCCTACGGGACACTTCCAACCAGATCCTGTGGTACAAGAGCAGGATCCATTGTTGATGCTGCAAACTACCTCATCCTCCCCAAGTGTGCTGGAATCATCCTCTCCGTTGGTGATCAGAACCTCCTGCCACCTTGGGTATCCTCCAGGAGAATATGCATAAACTCCTGGATGTTTTCCAACCATCAGCTCCAGGGAGAGTTGGCCTACCAATAAATGAGGCTCTCCTGGATCCTGCAAAGGTCCTCTGAAATACCCCAACTTCATTGCTCTCTATGGCAAAACATTCAGAGAAACTATACTTCCATTTCCACACCAGGGTTTGAGGGTTTCTATTCCCACCTAGCCCCCAATTCCCTGGTTGTGACATCAGCAAACGACAGAGCTCAGCAGGGCAGTCATAAATCTATTCCCAAAGACAAAAGCGTCAAGGAGGATGGATTTGATGGGAAGAAAGATTTATACCTCCTCTTCCCTGGAGAAGTGCATCGCAAACCAGCAGGCATTGCTCTCCAGATATGACTTTGTTAACAGGGCAGCGAGGTCTGAGTTCATGGACAAGTTCCACCCTCAATCCCCTCTGCATTGAAGTCTGCAATTCTGGTGTTTGGTGCAAAGTAACTGAAGGCTGTGTCTCCCTGACCAGCTATATGGCCGGGGAAGGGCTATGGCTCCAGAGCATGAGTGCTAGGCAAAGTTTTCTGGCTCCGGTGAGGCATACCCACATAAAATACATGTCGTCTTCACATCTCAAAAAACGACGGTTACAGTCAGGTAACCTTTTTTTTCCCCAGCAGCTTCTACCATGCTGAACCAATGGAAACCTTGCCATCCGATTACAAAGCCTCTCCAAGCTCTCAATATCGATCTAGAAGTACATTGTCTGTAGATTCTGCTTTCTATGATTGGGCACATAAGAGGTGAACATGCTGACCCTCTCCAGTTGTCTAGACGCAAGTGGCCTACACAGGTGGTTTTGTAGAGAGAGATTTGAAGAGTGGATTGAGTTTTCTCTCTAGCAACAGACTACAATAAAACAACAAGTTTAAGGAACAGGCACTTTTTCAATATTCTGTGCACTATCTGCTTTTATCTCTATAGTGAAATCACTAAAAAAAGAAAATGACCTAATTCACAGTACATCAAGTATCTCACTAGAGATTGGCAACCTCTTCTTGCATAAAGTCAATTATACTTGAACATTTTCAGGAGTTTCTAACTCAAAGAACTATCAGATTCATATTTTACTTAGGAGAGAATATTGGCAAAAACATGGACGGAAATGTCAAAGTGACAAGGAGAGAACGCAGAAAGGAGGAGTTAGTACAGAATTTCTAATGAAAAAAGGGCACACTGGATGCCCTTTAAAAACATAAGGTCTCTCCCTTGTTAAATTAGTTACAGGAATCTATTTTTCAAGATTCTCATACAACTTCCTGATGTAGAAAGTGAATTAGTGAAATGTTTGTTCAGGATTTTGGCAGGCTTCATTTGCTTTTTCAGACCATGTAAAAGTTTTCCTCCACTGAATTTATATCTTGATTGCAGTCTTATCTTTACCTTTCACCTCTTCAACAATAACAAAAATCATACCTTTTTAAAAAAAAAAAACAGGAGTACTTGTGGCACTCCTGTTCTTTTTGCGGATACAGACTAACACGGCTGCTACTCTGAAACCATACCTTTTTAGTAACTTAATTGGATTCTGAAATGGTATCTGTTCAGGAGATAGATCCTCTTTCATACTGAAAGAACACATTTCTCCAAAAATACCACATTTTAAAGACATTTTAAAGACATGGTGTGATTTGTTGGAATACCTGCAATACAGCTACTAAGTGTCCCCCCCCCATCAATCTAGTGCTAATGTAGTTGTTGACCCCGTCAGTCTTCCTAGCTATGTTGTTATGTTTTAGAACAAGAGTTATAATTTTCATAGCTCTTGGGACATTTTCCTTTAATACTTATAAATGTGAAAAAGATAAAATCACTTAATATGAGGCAGGCCGTACAAGTATAATGATTTACTAGCAGAGAAAATATGAATTCCAAATATTATTTCAACAAAATAACTATACTACTCAACTTTCAACAGTTCCACTAAGAAGCCTTTTTGTTCACAAGAACTACTAAGTGAACTCTGGTATATATCATCTCTAACAAATATTTTCCCCTATGATAGACTACATAAGACTCTGGGGATATCTGAGGTTTATAGAAAATAAACTGTTTAAGAAAGGACAACCTAACAGCTATACAGCCCATTTGATGAGAGATTCTTTTTGCAAGGACGCAGGGCTGGCTCTACTGTTCTCGCCGCCCGAAGCAGCGTGCCGAATTGCTGCCATGGACAGCGGAGGCAGTCTGTGCGCCGTTAGGGCGGCACGCGCTTTTCTCACGGTGGCTGCAATTCAGCAGCAGCTTCTGTCTTCAGTCAGAAGACAGAAGCTGCGCCGCCGCGGACAGCTAACATAGAAGCTGCTGCCGAATTGCCGCTGCCACGGAAACACGCGTGCTGCCCAAATGGCGCATGGACTGCCCCCACCATCCACGGCGGCAATTCGGTGCGCTGCTTAGTGGCAAAAACACATGGACTGCCACCCCTTGCAGATTGCCGCCCCAAGCACTAGCTTAGAATGCTGGTGCTTGGAGCCGGCCCTGCAAGGATGCAAAGGATTTAATTTCTCTACATCAATCTACAGAGCTCCAAGCAATAAAGAACATGTGATCAAGTATTCCGCATCATTATTTTGAAAAATGAAAGACATCATCATAGTTTAACTATACAAACATACAAGGGAGAATGAAATTCAGAATCTAGAGCACATCATCTCTGACTCTCCTAGAGATTCCAAGTCCTGACAACAGACGAGTGTCCTGCAACTTTCCCTTTCAAAACCTCTGATCTGTTCATTCTTGTCCAGGAGGTAGTGGACCAGAGGGCCTTCCTGTAGCTGTGAGACTTCTAAGAACTGGATTAGGTGTGAGTTGTGGAGGAAGCAGGTGCTCTCATGGATGTGCAAGGCTGCTATAGGAACAAAATGGGGAATTGCTGTTGTACCAGCATCTTGCCAGTTAACTGAGGCCAGGAGAGGCAGAGGAGGAAACAGGAAAAAGATGGTGTGCTGGAGAGAGAGAGAGAGTGATACTTGATTTTGCCAGTGGATCTCATCACACTGAGCATGCAACCAGATCATGGAGTTTTACAGGTGGAAAATTTTTCCTCCTAGTTTTTAAGATCAGTCTGATTTTTTTTTAATTGACATTTTGTGGGCTGTCCATAAACTTACAGATGTTTGACACCCCAGACTGATGGAGACATTGACACATTAAATAAAATAGTATAAGCCAACCAGTGGATAATAGACTATGGTTTCAGTCTCAAGAAGTTATAAGAACTGTTTTTAAGAACTACTTTTTATCTCCCTATTGATTTCCAGAATTCTCAACTTCCTGAAAAAGTTCACACTGATAATCACATAATGAAGTCATACTAAGTATACCTGATTGGCTGGGAAGACACTGGTTTCCAGAGCAGAAAAAATATAGTAATTAAAGGGTTCTTTCTTTTTCTTTTGAAAGAAAGAGTTCCCTTTCCAGACAGTCTGTCTAGTAATTCAACTTTTTTCTTTCTCTGACAGATATAGCTGATGAGGGACACTTCTTATTTAATAAAAAAAGTTTGTCTGATATAGCAGTTTAAGAAACTTCAGGTCAACCAGAAAAAAACCCAAACCTAATTTATGATAGTAAATAAACTACTTTCAATTGTCTCTTAAAGTAGCCACTACCAAAATGCCTTTTTGCAATAAATGTTCACTCACAAATGCCATCATTCTGAGTTTCAATAATTTGAGCATGTGCAACAGCAGCAAGGTGAGCGAGCATCAAACATCACCACATTTCATGCAAGAATTCAAGAATTGTAGTCTTTAAAGAATAGCGTTAGTCCTCTTTCTGAGTTCTAAAGGCCCTTACAAGTTTTTCTTTGGGGCTTTATGAGTATTCCCATTGTGGAAAACAAGACCTTAAAAGAACTTCATGAATCCTTTTAAATTCTCTCCTCAGAAAGCTATAAAATGATTCTGTAGATCTTGGATGAGACCTTATCTTTCTGCATATGATAGATAATTTTATTGTGAATTAAACTTCTGATGATCTCGGTGAAAATAATTCTGCTTATAGCTAAGCGCTTCATTTTGTACTCACTCAGATAAGGGCAAAATCCTGTAGCCTAAGGACTGAAAGATTTGAACCAGAAGGAACAGAAAGTGCTTGCATTGTGCTATATCTAAACTTTCAGTACCTTGTATGATGGTGATTTTAGGTGTTTGTAGAATCAGGCCCTTAGAAAATGTTCCTCTGTGGCAAATATTTGAGGCAGAATCCTAGTTATTCTATAAAAGAAGCATGATTGCTTAACCACAGTACCTTATAAATTATCTAAAATAGATGATATACTTAGAAAAAAAGGAATGAGCTCTTAAGTTCTTTTAGTTAATAAGTTCTTTTTCTAAAATACATTAATTTACTGAAAGGAAGAATAAACTGTTAGCAACTGTCTATCAATTGTCTCCTCTTTTTTTCAGTTGTTGTGGTGATAATACTTGCCCTAGATTTTTTTTTTTTCACTTGGATTATTTCCATATCTTGTGACTTTCTATTGACTGGCTTGACTAAAAATAAAGCACCAAACTAGGTCTTCCTTGAAATGGGGGCTGATGAAATATTCATGTAACCTAATGCATCTCAAGTTGTGCTGCTGCGATCAGAAATGTTAGTGAAATAGTCATTTTCTGAATGACGCACTTGAGTAAATGTTTAAGACTGAATTAATTACAGCTGATGAAATAAATGACACTTCCTTTTCTTTCTTGCCAATATATGTATAAAAGTTGTTTGTTAAACATTCACTAAAATTAAGTTCATGAATCTTTGACTCTTTTCTCCTTGTTCTCATCCTTCTGTTCCCATCCTACTAAGTTAGGCTTGCATTGACTCTAGTGT
Organism: Chelonoidis abingdonii; assembly: GCF_003597395.2. NCBI lineage: Eukaryota > Metazoa > Chordata > Testudines > Testudinidae > Chelonoidis > Chelonoidis abingdonii. The sequence goes on from NC_133769.1 coordinate 228,749,180, forward strand.
ATTACAGGGCTAGACTAGTGTCTTGCAATTTAAAGATCATATTGTTGTTGGAAAGTTAAGACTGTGAATATTGACGAATGGAAGTGCAGGCCATAGCTGTAAGAGTGAAGTGACAAGTTGTCTCATACATATAGTGATTACGATTTGCTTCGTTTAATACTGGCTGTTAAGGTTTATTTGCTAAGCTAAAAACTAAACTCAAATTATGCAGTGATAACTCATTTATTTTAAAATTTTAAAATAAAAAAGGAAAAAGATCAGAAGTCTCTGCAAAGCACCACCTGTTGAAATGTCTAACCACATGGCATGCAGTGACTATTGATTAGTATGCAAAACTTTTCAATTTCACTGAATGTCATCCTTCCCTTTATGCTGGTCTGTTTGTGTCGTCCACCATTGCATCTTGTCACCATAAATCCAAGACAGTAAGATCTTTAGACTAGGGAGTCTATTTTTATTTCACATTTGCACAGCAGCTTGCACAGTGAAGTCCTGATCCCTAGGTACTACTATGATATAAATAAAAACAGAGTTAAATAATCCTACAGATGTGTTCTAATAGACTCATTCTAGGTTTTGTAATAGATTATTTTTTATATAAAAATATTGTTGATGCACACGTGTGTTGTATAGGCCCAACAGAAAAAGAAAAGATAGGTGTTATCAGAACCACCTCAGGTTTGTTGTCTATTCTGGTTTTGTTTAGAATATGGACACTCATTGTGCAGGCTCTATGAGTTGAGTTGCATTTATTTCCCTGTGATAGTCTGTTTTCTGCTGAGTGAACATTGCAAGTGAATCTCTAGGAAAAATTGTTTTGTTTAGTGAACATGATCATTTTTGCAGCATATGCAATATTTCATCAAAGCATGTCAAATTTGCTACCGATTATCTGATTTAAATTCATAGTTTAAGGCCAGGAGGGACAGTTAGATCCATCTAGTCTGATTTCCTGCAATCACATTTCACTGTTACCTCTGTACTGAGCCCAGTAACTTGTGTTTGACTAAAGCATATCTTTCAGAAAGGCATCCAGTCTTGATTTCAAGATATCAGGAGATGAAGAATCCACCATTTCCCTTGGTAATTTGTTCCAATGGTTAATCACTCTCACCATTTAAAAAATGTCATGTTGTATTTCTAATTTCAGTTTGTGTAGCTTCAGCTTCCAGTCATTGGTTCTTGTTATGTCTTTCTTCGTTAGATTAAAGAGCCTGTCTGTACCTGTATTTTCTCTTCATGAGGGTAATTATATACTGCAGTGGTTCCTAAACTGGGATTCGCAAAATGTTACAGGAGGTTCTTGGGGGAAAAAATTCCCTAATGGTGGACAGAGCTGTCCCTAGGGACCCCGGGCAGCATGGGGCCAGCAGCCTGGAGCCCCTGGATATCCAAGAGCTAAGCAGATCAAAGCAAGCATAGCCATCACACTGAGGAGATTTAAACTTCAAGATGCCTTATGAGAAATAGAAAGGGAGATGGATATTTTTTTGCTGTTTTTTAAATTAAATAGACAGCTAGTATTGTTTTTTAAATTATTATGAAGAACAAGTTTAAGCACTGTTGTAACGTGCGCTGTTTGCCTGTACTGCTCAAGACTTGAATGCTTGTGTAGAGGGAACTCTTGAGTTGGCTTCTTAAATACCTTTTTCGAAATGATACAAACTATGAAAGTGTGATCTTGGAAGAGTGTTGCTGTTTTTTTCAATTTCAGTATTATGGTTCATTACCAAAATACCTAATTCTCTTTTTTTTTTTTTTTTTTTAGAATTAGCCTGTGCCTCCAGCCTCTCATCGAATAATGTCATAACTCAATGTTTTTGTTGTCTCCACCTTAGTAGAATTATTTTGTTATGCACACTAGTTTGTGCTATTCACAGAATGCTGCAGATGATGGTGATGCCTTAAAGAAGTTTCTGGGTAGATGTAAACATACTGCTAATCAATGATTGGTGGTAATAAAGAATGAATTGGCATATAACAGTTCAAATGGACTTGTGGTCAGATGTAATAATTGTAAAAGTTATTAGTGTGTCAAGGTCTCTTTGAAGATGTTTTCATTTCAGAGTCTTAGTATTAAAATTAAGGAGCTTATTAATGCTTGGAATGCATTCTAAAATGTATTTGTTTAATAAAATCATTTTATTTTACTAAAATGTAATCAGAGAGAAGTAATATCATACCTGCCAAAAGGCCTTATTGGCTTAATGGATTAAATGGTAACATTTTGCTTTAAGCTCAGCCAGTCTTGATTAAGCACTTACATTTATTGTTCTTTCCTCTTTATTCCACATCACAACATGAACCAGGATGATTATTGTAGCTTTCATTTAGGAGAGTGTTCTGCATACCTGAAACTCTAGAAAATTGTCCTGCTGTGGTGAAAAGGCAGAAGGTTATGGCAAACTGCCTTTCAACCCATGAATCTGTACAGGATACGTGCATGTATAATTTTTGACATTTTATTTTAATGTATTGTAGGATTGCATTGATGCAGGCTGGTGGGAAGGAGAACTCAATGGCAAGCGTGGAGTGTTTCCAGATAACTTTGTCAAGCTTCTTCCCTCTGATTTTGAAAAAGAGGTAAGTGTAATTATTTCCCTCTGGTTTGCTTTATCATATAGGATAAAATTTGAGATGAAATTCTGCTCTGGATTTCTGTGATTCATACAAGACAAGTTACGCTTGCAAAAAAATAAACAAAAATGATTAGGGAAAGTAGCATTGCTGGATAACAGCAGCAGCATCTATGATTGGATTGTTCTTAGCTTGAGGCCATATTGTGTAATTTTTTGGAAGGTATTTTGCTGGCCCATAAAACCAGTCATCCAACCTCTACTACCTTGTTTTTAAAGCCCTCTGTGCCACATTCTCAGTTTATCTGAGGCAGAATGACTGGAGATCATGGTGTAATTTGCTCAGTTTTTATGGTGTAATGATGATCAGAATCATTAACATGTCTACAGTGTGTGTGATACAGTATGAAACATTAGTCTACCAACTGCTTTTAGACAGATGTCATTTTGTCTTGCCAGCAGCCATAATTTAAAGCACTCGTCCAGAAAGAAAAGGGTGAAATTCTAGCATGTGTTTGAAAGAAGAAAGCTGAGCTTGTTTAATGACATATATGCTTGAGCTCTGTCAGAATCCATTAATTTTTTTTTTTTGACTGTGAGTAAATTCTTTTGCCTGTTTTAAAATAGGCAAGGTTATTTATTTATTTCCCTAACACCATTTAGAAATCCTAACACACTTTCTGAGAGAACTTGGTAGATTCCTCTTCTCTAAAGAGACTACCCCATTTTCAGGAAACTCTTCTGTCATCAGGGTGATACTCTGAGCTTGTAATCAGGCTCTTCATTTATAGTTCAGAGTGATTATTATGTAAGCCATCAGTGATAAACTCAAGACTCAGAGACACTCTTTCTCAAGGACTGACAGTAAAATTGGATGCCAGATTAAATAACTTGGAAACCTTGATAAAGAAATCACAAAACAACTCTCAGAAGCTAGCATAACTATTGAAGATGAAGGTGGAATTTATTGCTCTTGTGAGAGCAATAAAAACGCTTTCACAGAGTAAAATGTCATTCCGCATCAGAGTGGAGAGCTTGGAAAAGAACATGAGGCCTGGTAATGAAAAGAAAGTCATTTCTAGAAGAGGCAGAGACTCTTGGAAAAAATATGCAAGGGAGTGGGAAAAAGGGTGTGAGGAAGGGGGTGGGGTGAGAGGAAGAGGGATGGGGGAATGGGGAAGCGGTTGGGGGAAGAGGGAGTAGTGAATGGAGGAGGGAGTGGGGAAGGGGGTAGTGTGTGGGGAGAGGCAGTGGGGAAGGGAGGAGGGGTGGGGGGAAGAGAATGGGAATGGGGAGAGGAGGAGCACAGGGCAGGGACCCAGGGCGAGGCAGCTGGGGAGGGCCCAAAAGTTATTTGTGCTCAGGGCCCCAGTAAATCTTAATCCACCTCTGTTGGTGCAGACTTCTAAGCTTGAACTCTTCTGTCTTGTTCCTTTCAACCAGTCCCTGTGCCACTCCTGTTTCTTTCTCATCCTTGGCTCCTGCCCTAGTTCCAGACTCCTTTGCTGATACATTTTCAGTCCAGGTCTCCACTGCTCAGGCTTCTCATCCCAGTCTCAGACTCCTTGCCCAGCAAGTCCTGGTCTCCGCTCCTGGCTCAGGGCCAAGTCCCAGTCTGCTCCCTGCCCTAACTTGCAGTCCCACTCTCCTTTCCAGCCAGTCCCTGATTCCTCTTCTCAGCTATTTGTCTGATTAGTTTCCTCCCATCAGCCTCCTGACACTAGCCCCTAGTCACAGGCTCCATCCTCAGGCTCTTCAGCCAAGCTTGGACTCAGCCAACCCCTCCCCTGTTCTTTGTTCTGGTCTCTTGGGCACCAGCTTGGGGGATGGGGCAAAGGGGCTGGCAGTGAAAGCACAGGAGAGGCAGCTCCCTGCTCTCAGCTCCAGAACAGCCACTACAGGGAAAGGCTTTGAACCCCCTTAGCCTTGGGCTGCAACATGCTTAGTCACTCTGTGGGGATGGTGCATCTGCTGTCCGGTCACATGTGAGAGGTGTGAGGGGCTCGACCATACTCAGTGAGAATGGGATCTTCAGAGACTGTAGCTATTTAGCCCTAGTAAATCTTTACTGAGCACATGTGAACTGTAATTTTTATTTCAAAGGCTTGTAACTTCGCTAAATTTGGAAAAAAAATTGTTGAACTTCCCCCCCTCAAAAAAATTCAGCCTGAGGCTGACACCCAACGAGGAAAATTTCAGCCAAAAGGATTAAATTTTGGAAAGTTATAAGCAACTGAAAACACAGGCTTATAATGAGTAGTATCAGGCAAACTTAGTAAGCAGTGCTACCAGCCCCACCTATAATAAAGGGTGTCCTGATCAATGTTCCTCAGTCAAGAAGGTAGTAGCTTTTATGTGGGGCCATTAGGTTGCAAGTGATTAAGCGGAATAATAGTCATCCTGAAGAATGAGGAATACCACAGAGAGAGTGAGTGTGTGTGTGTGTGTGTGTTTTATATCTATCTGTCTATCTATAACCTCTCTAATAGAAACATATATAATACACACACACGTGTTTTTTATTAGAAGAGTTTTAACTCAATAGCTTTGACCTTTTATTTTAAGTGTGGGAGTTAAATTAGTGTGTCATATGCCCCGTTTGATTTTGCATTCACTCCAAGGCATTTACAGCATCTGTCAGTATGGTGTGCACTGTGCACACATGCACAAAAGGAAAAACCACCGGCAGCTAATCTGCATAATAGAGAAGAAAAACAGATCTGGAACCAATTCAGTGATCGTATTTGTGAAACATGTAAAGTGTTGCAGTCCTGTTAGGAAGGATGGTGATAGCAGAGAAAATAAAAGTAAATGATGAATAATAGGCTGTTGATGTGAATAATTAGCTTCATTTCATCAAGCATGGGAAGTCTTAATAACTGTGCTTGAAGATGTTCTTCACAAATGGGATAACAACCATATATTGGCAAATGGCAAAATGTAACCTCTAGAGTATTTCTTGTGTTCTGCATTTATGCTTCAACTTAGTGTAAGAAACATATTTCAGCTCCTGCATTGCTTACACATTTTTCAAAATGGCTTTGGATATTTACAAGATTAAATCTTAATTGCAAAGGCTACTTCAGTGTACAAAAGGCCATTGTTTTCAGTGATTGTAAGCCACTTAACGCTGAGCTTTTATCTAAAAGACATTTCAAGTATAAAAATAGTAAAGTGGCATATTGTTTCTCAATTACATTTTCTTTCTTGAAAATCTTTTAATTAAATTTAGTTCTTGTGAAATGTGTGATTGACAAGCCTGGAATCTGAAGACATGTAATTGTCATTGTAAAGTGGTATTACATCAAATCTTTCTATGAGTTCAAGTATTTACAAGCAATCTCTTTTCTGCTTTTCCTTGATTTTAGAGACCTAAGAAACCACCACCTCCATCAGCTCCTGTCACCAAACAAGGGTCAGGTAAGGTGTTGTTGCTCTTATGTAATATACATCAGTGAAACAGATTCCATACAGAACATGTGTGTCTTCAAATTTGTATGGATGCCATCAGTATCAAAGCCAGTATACAGGAAGAGTCTCAATCACTAACAGTAAATTGGATACAAGATGCAAAAGATTACACAACCATGAAAGTTTGCGATCTGCTTTCTGAATAGATTGTGAGTGAACTGAAAGAGGACACATGCCAATTCTTATTTGAAAATAATACTTTACAAGATTTATCTTAAATATTATGGTTCATTTCAAACAGTTTATACTAAACATGAAACTTTTGTTCTTAGAATTTAAATCAAATTTTGGTGGTGCATAAAGTTAAGCACATGCATACGTTTTTACAAGGTCAGTGTCATAATGTTAGGGAATATGAACTGTAGTAGGAAAGTTTATAAATCTTTCACCTGTAAGCCCGATCTACACTAGAGATACATGACCTTCTTCCTGTCTATTTGCAACTTAGACCTCACTGCTGAAACTGGATCTGCATGTATGCAGGGGTCCAAATGTATGGATCCAGTTGCAGGATCAATCACATAGTTTCAGTTTCTTGTTTATCCATATTTTACAGGTAGGCTTAAGTACACTATTAACCATGGAATCATTTAGGTTAGGGGACAACCTGTGTTGTAACCAAGTTTCCTGGTATGTCTGCATTTTTACAATGTCTAGGTCCAAAACCATACTACCGCAGCTGAACTGGAGTTAACTATAGTTAGCACAAATATGATTTACCTGCCCAGTGTAGATTAGGCATCACTGTGTTTAAACATGTGGGTTTAAACATGTTTTTAAAACTCTTATCCCTGCTGTGAAGAATGAGGAAGGTATCTGGATTATATGTACTTCACTTTACCTGCTTGAAGATATTCTGCCTGACTACACAGAGTTAAATCAAAGGAGGCTGTTAGGGAGAACAAGGAAGAATTACATATTCATATTATTCTCTGGGTAAGCAAACTGTGTTTAAACCATGTTAGAATGAACCATGATCAAACCCAGTTAATCAAAAGCAGTTTTACCTCTGTAGATAAGACCTTAGGGTAAAAATGTTATAAGTGACTACGTTTCAGTGGCACATACGCAACTGGAGGTACGTCTAGACTACCCGCCGGATCAGTAGCGTTCGCTGTATCAAGGATCGATTTATTGCATCTCATCTGGACGCGATAAATTGATCCGCTATTCGACGCCCATACTCCACCTCGGCCAGGTAAGTCAAACTAAGATACTTCGACTTCAGCTACGCAAATAGCATAGCTGAAGTTGCATATCTTAGTTCAAACCCCCCTGCTAGTGTAGCCCAGGCCTAATTTTCTTAAGGTGCTTTTGAAAATTTTAGCCTTAAAGACAGAATTCAAGTTGTGCTTAGGTCATAATAACAACTCAGAATGAATGGGATGGTCTCAAAGGCCTTGTCTGCACTAGTGTTTTCCCCCTAAAATTTCCCAGTTGTTGTCACAGTTTTTCAGGCACTAGTGAGGACAAAGGACTTTAATCACTATTTTCTATTCCCCACCTCTTGGTTGAAAATCCAGTGGTTTCTCTGCAATCGCACTCCCACCGTTACTTACCGCCATTGGGAAATTTTAGCCAGTCTAGTCAGGGTTTTCTACCTATTGTTATCCCTTACAAGTTTATGTTTCAGTTCACTAGTGTATCTGATTATGAATCAAGGGACTATAATTTAAATTTAACTCAATCAAGCAGTTGTTTCTATTTGTTTAATCATGCCAATAGTTCACTTCTTTGTCTTGAGACACTTAAAAAGACATTTAATTTTAAGATTCTTTGTTATTCAGATGATCTACCTAAATCATTGCTTACTGAGATCAGTGTAACTTTGCCATCTAGTGGTGGTTGCAGTGTTAAAAAAAAAAAAAATCAGCCATGCTTCATCGACTAATGAAATTATAATCAAGGCTATGTTTTCAAAAAATCCTTTAAAAGATTACATTTCTGTTTATATCACTGCTTCAGGTTTCCCTTTCGTAAAATGGGGAGAATAATAATTTTAGCCTGTATATAGCCCTTTTTACATTTAAAGTATGAGCTACTTAGTCCTCACAATAGCCCTGCAAGATAGGTAGATATTATGCACTCCTTTTCAAAGTGAAAATTGAGGCACAGGGAAGTTAAATGACTTGCTCAAGGCCATTAGAGTTGGGGGCAAAAGTCAAAGACAAAAACTCAGATGTTCCAGGTTCCTAGTTCCAAACCCAGTCTACTGACTGGACAATACTATGTATGCATAAGAAGTCTGTGAATGTTTAGGTAATGTCTGTACGACATTTCAAGGCTGAAGAATGCTGTACTTGTTGTTATGAATGAATATCTCCTGCCACCAACTACAGTGTGAAATCACTGGTACTATATTTTACCAGTCTTAGGATGAGGCTGATTCTGCTATTGATGGTTTTGAAAACCTGGTAAGATATGATATGAAAAATTAGATCCAGAACTATCAGTTGCATGCTAAATAATTAAAAATCAATATATTCTTTTACTGAGCATAGAAAAATAGCACGATAGAAGTATAATTAACATGCGAATCTGGGGAACTACAGACTGGTCAGCTTCACTTCAGTCCCTGGAAAAATCATGGAGCAGATGCTCAAGGAATCCATTTTGAAGCACTTAGAGGAGAGGAAGGTGGTCAGGAACAGTCAGCATGGATTCACCAAGGACAGGTCATGCCTGACCAACTTGATTGCCTTCTATGATGATATAACTGGCTCTGTGGATATGGGGACAGCAGTGGACATGATATATCTTGACTTTAGCAAAGCTTTTGATATGGTCTTCCACAGTATTCTTGTCAGCAAGATAAAAAAGTATGGATTGGATGAATGGACTATAAGGTGGATAGAAAGCTGTCTAGATCGTCGGGCTCAACTGGTAGTGATCAACAGCTCAATGTCTAGTTGGCAGCCAGTGTCAAGCAGAGTACCCCAGGGGTTGGTCCTGGAACCAGTTTTGTTCAACATCTTCATTAATGATCTAGATGATGGGATGGATTGCACTTTCAGTAAGTTCGTGGATGATGCTAAGTTGTGGGGAGAGGTAGATACGTTGGAGGGTAGTGATAGGGTCTAGAGTGACCCAGACAAATTAGAAGGTTGGGGCAAAAGAAATCTGATGAGGTTCAACAAGGACAAGTACAGTCCAGCACTTAAGATGGAAGAATCCCATGCACTGCTACATGGTGGGGGCCAACTGGCTAAATGGCAGTTCTGCAGAAAAGGACCTGGGGCTTACAGTGGATGAGAAGCTGGATATGAGTCAACAGTGTGCCCTTGTTGCCAAGAAGGCTAACAGCATATAGTTAGGAGCATTGCCAGCAGATCGAGGAAAGTGATTATTCCCCTCTGTTCGCACTGATGAGGCCACATCTGGAGTATTGCATCCAGTTTTGGGCCCCCCACTACAGAAAGAATTTGGACAAATTGGAGAGAGTCCAGTGGAGGGCAACGAAAATTAACAAGCGGGCTGGGGCACATGACTTATGAGGAGAGACTGAGGGAACTGGGCTTATTTAGTCTGCAGAAGAGAAGAGGGAGGGGGGATTTGATAGCAGCCTTCAGCTACCTGAAGGCGGGTTCCAAAGAGGATGGAGCTAGGCTGTTCTCAGTGGTGGCAGATGGCAGAACAAGGAGCAATGATCTCAAGTTGCAGTGGAGGAGGTCTAGGTTGGATATTAGGCAAAAAACTGTTTCAGTAGGAGGGTGGTGAAGAACTGGAATGGGGTACCTAGGGAGGTGGAGGAATTTCCATCCTTAGAGGTTTTTAAGGTCAGGCTTGACAAAGCCATGGCTGGGATGATATAGTTGGGGATTGGTCCTGCTTCGAGCAGGGGGTTGGACTAGATGACCTCCTGAGGTTCCTTCCAACTCTAATTCTTCTATGATTCTGTGTTTAGAATTAGCCTTTGTCTATATTACAAATCAAACCCTGGTTCTACTTTGTACTGTAGTATAATTGGGACCTTAACTATATCCCCAAACTGGGCTTGAGATGATACTGTGTGGTAATCATGCTTTGAAACCTTGGCCAGCTGCAACCCACATCGTAGCTGAATGCACACACACGCACATGTACATACGTACATATGTTTAAAGTTCTGTGTTGCTACTTAAGTTTCTCAGGATATTCGACTTGTATAACCCATGAGTTTAGAGTGACTGTAATTGGGAGGCTAGCAGTAGTGTCTTCCTCTATATGGTGTAAAAGGGTGATGTGTGTGTCTGTCAGTTCAATAATACTTATGGGCATGATAAGCTATACAAGTGTTACCTGTCTAATAGAGCAGTTACAGAGAAACAATGGCCAGTAATCACCACTAATGAGGGGCCATTACCATTGATGAGTAGTGAGTGTTAGGGACCAGCTGCAAGTATTGTACTGCCATATTCAGAAAATGTAAATGTGCTTGAGTGCTGCATAACACACAGTGAAACAGACTGAACAAAATAGTGTTATGTAGTCCTTTTAAACTCCGCTAAGCTAAAATGGTTGTCACACCTTGTAGTTGGCTAGTGGAATGAAGCCAAAATCTGATGTAATAATTCTTATAAATAGAGCCCTACCAAATTCACAGCCGTGAAAAATGCGTCACAAACTGTGAAATCTGGTCTCCCCTTTGAAATCTAGTCTTTTGTGTTCTTTTACCCTATACTACACGGATTTCATGGGGGAGACCAGCATTTCTCATACCAAGGGTCCTGACCAGGACTAGCTCCAGGCACCAGCTTAGCAAGCAGGTACTTTGGGCAGCCACTCCAGAGAGAGGTGGTACATCCAGCTATTCGGCAGCAATTCGGCGGAGGATCCCTCACTCCCAGTCGGAGTGAAGGACCTCCCGCTGAATTGCCGCAGATCGCAATCGCAGCTTTTCTTTCTCTGCTGCTTGGGGCAGCAAAACCCCTGGAGCTGGCCCTGGTCCTGACCCAAAAAGGGGTTGTGGGGGAGTTGCAAGGTTATTGTAGAGGGGTCGTGGTATTGCCGCCTTTACTTCTCCACTGTCTTCAGAGCTGGATGGCCGGAGAGCAGCAGCTGCTGGCCAAGGCCTCAGCTCTGAAGGCAGTGCAGAGGTAAAGATGGCAATACCATGACCCCCCTGCAATAACCTTGCAAACCACCCACCACCACCACCACACACACACACACACACACACACACACACACACACACACACACACACACACTCCTCTTTTCAGTCAGGACTTCTACAGTTATAACATTGTGGAATTTCAGATTTAAATATCTGAAACCTTGACATTTATTATTTTTAAAATCATATGACCATGAAATGACCAAAATGGACCATGAATTTGGTCAGGCCCTACTTATAAAATTTGTCTAGGACTAGAACTAAATCTTGTTTACACCCAGGAAATTTTTGCTAAAACTTGCCACTATTGGTTCATCTCCTTTCTGATAGCAACTGTGGGGTGGCTATTGTAGGCAAGATGCTGGTGGTCACCATTATTTTGAACACCGTGTGGAGTAGACTTGTCCTATAGGCAGGGCATTCTTTTAAAATGCCAGCAACCACTCAGAGCACTGTCTTTGCTTGTGCTCCTACCATTGCTAACATTTGTGGAAATGAACTGCTGGGAATAAGAATAAAAAACTTGGGTAAAAAAAACCTGTTGGGTAGTATATATACCCCATTTTTATGTTAATCATGTTCAAAACTACTTTTAAACACAAACAGTGCTTTATTTGTGCTAACTATTATTAAGCAGACAGCAACTAAATTAATAAATTGGATATCCAACTATGTGGCATTATTTTCTTAGCATCAAAAAGTCCCATTTAATTGACTTACTCTACTGAATTTCCTCCCCATTGAATTATTTTTGAGTCTAACCATGATACAGAGTTAAAAGATTGTAAAATTTAATTTTCTGACTCCCTGATATTTGGAGTGGAACAATTGTGTGCTCATTTTGCAAGTGCCTACTCTTCTGAGATGTATCGGAAGTCATGTACCTTGACTGCAAAGACTACATAGTCATGACATTTTGCATGTGTTTGTGACGTAAATAATTTTAATTGAAAATGGACTAATTTTTAATTTAAGCGTGAAAATTTCAAAATTGGGGAATCAAAAAATCAAAATAAAGGGAGGCAAATTTAAATGTATAACTTTTGCTTGGTTTGTTTGCAGATATCCTTTTGCAGAATCATGAATTTTCCTTTCTTTGACAGGTACCACAGACAGAAAACATGAAATCAAAAAGGTACCTCCTGAAAGGCCAGAATGTCTTCCTAATCGAACAGAGGAGAAAGGTATGAAATGTGCTTCTATGTCTGCTGTTTGCAGAATAATGAATAGAGAAGGAGGTTGATTCAAGTTTTAATTTTCCAGTCCGTAGATAGATTTAATTAAGTGTGTTCTGTGGATGTTTACTTCCAACTCTCATACATATGTGATTGTATTGATTTTGCAAGGATCCTATCATTGTTTATGGGGTAATTTCTGGGAGAAGGATAAGGGAATCATACTGGGTTTAGTAGATATTGCATTGTATCTATTGCAGTGATATTATGCTACTGTTTGTAGATTTGCACCTATAGTATCTTATATTGGACTTTGGCTAGGAGACTTGGCTTTTTTTATATTTCCATGGGCATTTCTAGAATTACTATACATGCCATGGAATGTATTTAATTCCTTGTTATGTCTCTGTGGCATATATTAGGTGAAGTACCCAGATGCTGAATGTCACAAGTGGAACACAAGTGGAAAAAACACACTCTGGAGAGACATAAGTTACCGACATAAGCGTTGGATGGGCAGAGCTTCTCCCACCGACTTAGCTACCACCATTCATTGGGGGTGGATTAATTATGTCAGCAAGAGAGCTCTCTCTCCCACTGGCGTAGACTGGATACACTAGAGTTCTTACAGCAGTGCAGCTACATCAGTAAGGTCTCTAGTGTAGACATGGACTATTTTAACCATGATATGTTACTTTCTAGACTTGCTTTGAGTTGACTTAGATGACAGAATGGTTAAAACACTGACACTGAGGGTCCATCTACACTGGCTCCTCCTGTTGCTACCACTGGTGAAGATCCAATGGTGGGAAACTTTAAGACACAGGCTGGGTGTAGAATTCACTCACCTCAAATAGCTGTCTTAGCTCATCTCTACTTACTTTTAAAAAAATTTATCAGAACACTATTTTTTCAGAGAGTGTTAAGTTTTAATGACACTATCACTTGGCTTCTTAAATACTTTATCTCTTTTTATATTGACTGTTTGGTTTTCCTTGCGTTCTGTCTGAAATGGTTTATTTAGCCCCCTGAGTATTGTTATTCATATAAAGAGGGCTCTTGATACAAGAGACAGCACAGCTAAAGTCTTAATGCCATTTTACACACATATCTAAAAATGTACTTCAGTTTTGGTGTAATTATGTCACATCAGAATCATTAGGATGACAACCTTACTGTACAATCTTTGTAGTATGTAATAACCCTATTAGCTCTCCATACAGTACTAATAACATGGCAAACGGTACAGGCCATAGAAAAGAGAGGGGTGGGAGTGAAAATAAGAGCTACCTTGTACATCCTAACAATGATACAGTGTGTTTTTTCCATTTCAGTTTTGAGTTATACAGTCAAGTATAAAGACAATGAGAATTACAAGATATTACACTACCAAAAAATAAATATCTATAGCTTGGCTAGTCAAGGAATAGGAGGAGAATAGGAACTATCTCTAGGTTCTATGGAACACCAAAAAAAGAGGAGGATTTGGTAGTGTGTTGCAAGAATATAACTAGGGGCAGGACCTTCTTTTTTGTTATGTGTTTGTACAATATCTTGACTAACACAATGGGGTTTTGGTCCATGAGTGGGGCTCCTGCTGGTCACCACAGTGCAAATAGTAAAAAAATAATAATTAATAATAACAACAGGAGCAAATAGAATTAAAATTATGAGATCTTCTAGATTGTGGAAGACATGGAAGACTGAGTCATGTAAAAGTGTACTGGATAAACTGTATTTTGTAGTGAACAGTAGGTCCCTGCCAAGTGAGCAAGATGATCTAATATAATCTTTTGTCTTGGATTGTGCTCTCTATATTAATTTTTATGTACACATGAGAATTGACTAATGATATGCCATAACTTATTCTAATGGCTGACACTATCCTTAACCTAAACCGCTAGCCCATTCAAATATGCCTATGGAATACAATGGTTTATAATATTTTCCATCACTTGGACAACACAGCAATAAATTGGTCTCCATGGCTTGAATGCCACTGCTTTTGTGAGTTGAAACCAGACCTTTGAACACATTTTTATGTTGCCAATTTTTTTTTCCTGCTAGTATTATCAACAAAGACAAATTGCCAAGGGCTGTTTTTGTGGTCCATGATTTCTTCTAACCTAGTATCTTAAAACCTATGAAGAGGTAGCCTGGCTCTATGTAATATTCTTAAGTGTATGCAATAGGGATTCCTGTGTATATTCACAACATACTGTAGACCATCTTGTCACTGATGGGTTTGGTATATTATGAGACAAAGGGTGAGAGTTTTGCCACTGACTTCAGTGGAGCCAAGGTTTCATCCAAGTAATCTACAGCGATAAAAGTGTTTAGCTACATTTTACAATATGCATTTACAGCATATTTTATAATGGGACTATTCAAGCAGTTTGTATGTGCTCTATATACATCCTAGCAATAGCAGGCATTGGCACGTTAAAGATTGTAGAATTTCCTATGAAAAGTAGTGAGTTTAAACGCAAACTAACCACTTTTGAAACTTGGAATCCCAAATATTAGGTACCTATATCCAAATGTAAGCCCATTTTTGAGAGGTACTTACTTCCTGTGGTTCCAATTGCCTAAATTAAAAAAAAAGATCAGGCCACTTCTATTTAGATGCCTAAATATGAATCTCGGTGTCTAAATGTTGGCCTCCCAGTTGTTATATTTTGACCCTGGTATCTTAAGCTGATTAGTTTTTCATTTAAGTGTATTCGTATTAAATTCCTGCAAAATACATTTTTAAAAGAAGATATTTGCATGTTTCAGCTGAGCATTAAGAACACACAAAATTATCCTTATTTTTGTGCTATTTTAACTTAAGTATTATCTCAGAGAGTAAATATTAGTATGAAAGTGGGCTTGGGGAAAATGTTTCTGTATGATGTGTAATTCTCTTGTCTTCTTATTTTAATAGTTATTTAGATAATCAATAACTTTTTAATGATTAAAATCAGAAATTACACTCAGATTCAGACACTGTCTACACGTTAGCCAAGAGCAGGTTTAATGTAAATTCAAACTATTGAAATGTGTTTAGCGCAAAACTGGTATAAACATTTTATTCTCAGAAAAGAGTGAAGTAAGGCAGAACAGTGACGAATGCAGACTTATTTCTTAGATGTGGTTTAACTAACATTCATAGCTTCTGTACATTGCAAATCAATATGTGCCAGAGAATTCCACTTAAGATCTTTGTTCTTTTTGGGGCGAAATTGATTTAAAGAAAGACCAGAAAGAGAGCAAAAACTGGTAGATTTGCACAAGCCTTCAGTCCCTGCTATACCTCCGAAGAAACCTCGACCACCAAAAACGAACTCTCTGAACAGGCCTGGTACATTGCCCCCAAGACGACCAGAAAGACCAGCTGTGCCTCTGACGCATACAAGGTATTGTTAAAAACTGCACATTCATAGAGTGTAGGTGTTCTATTGATGTTACTATTCATTTCCAATTCTAACTTCCTTTGGTTAGATACTGTATCGTCACTCTGTCACACTGGTTTTACCTAGTTTAGCGCTTTTGGTTTTATTGTAACTCACTTGAATTGATTGTCAATTAGACACTTGAAGATGTTTATTCCTGCTGTAAAGTTTGTGTCTATATTAGCATGTACAATCAAGTTAGTTAACTCAAGTTAATTGGCACTCTGTTAACTCAAGTTACAACAAGACGAACAACTCTAGATTAGCTCTGGCCACTGCGTGGCCCTGTCTGCCCTCCTGGATAGTTAAATATAATAGTGAATAATATTAGCTAGTGTGCTCCCTTTTTAAACACTGTAGTGCCTAGAATAGTGCTAATTTGATTTCAGTCCATTTTCCCTGGTTATTGTAGTCCAAGTCTAAGCGTGTTGCAAACTGGGTTTCAAAATGTGTTTTGATTACACAATGACATACTCAAGGTACTATTCTAGAATGCTGCTTGAAAAATAATTTATGGCCTCCATCGGTGGCTATCCAACATCCTTTGCAAGCATTGATTAAGTTTTGCTACACACTGGAGTATCATTGACTCCATTTTACAAGTGGGGGAACAGAGGATGGTGAAGTTAAATGACTTGCTCATGATCACACAATGTCCGTGACAAAGACAAGAATACAACTTAGATGTCCTGACTCTCAGTCCTTCACTTTAACTTTAGGTGATCATATACTACCTTGATAAGGGCAGGTTAAGAACCTGAATAGAATAGGACCCATAGATCATGCCTCACTTCATTCGTCTAATAATAGCCTATAAAAGGATACTCTTTATTGAAATCTAGTCAATTAAAAAAGTAATTTAAGATGCTACACCTGCCCTTGACCTCTGCCAGATTATAAAGTCTTACTGAAGTGTCTCTCTCTCCCCACCTGACTACACATGGGAGGTGCTTGAACATAACACTAAAAAAAATAAATAATAAATACATACAATCTCATGTTTCTATGATTAAGAATGTTTTTGTTTCTCCATTAGCTGTCTGAAAGACCTACAGAAGGGTAAACAGTGAAACTAGCTTCAAAGTGCTGTCCAGTACATACCGTATCACAGAAAAGAGAGAGAAATATGTAATTCTCTAATCTCTTATGGGAGTAGGTATTACATGTAACAGTAATTGTTTTTTTAAAAGTACAGAAAAATGTGTTTAAGTTGATATTGCCCCTTTAAATGCCACAATTGCTAACTGTTTACCACTCATTATTTTATCAGCTAATTTAAACTAATTGGTTATCCAGGGTCACTTTTGTATCCTGTTATGCCTATTTGTAAGGACATTTTATAGGAATAAGGCTACACTTTCATATGATCAGATCTATAAAATAGTCTTTTAATTATTTGGATTATTCAGAAACTTGGAAAATTAGGGTAAAAATGGTGTTTTTGTTAAATGTAGCTTGCAAGATTTGGTTGGTTATTTCTTTTTACAATCGTTTCAGTTTAATAAGCTAATAAATATTTTGAAAGTACCTTCTGGTATCTTATACTGAGATCTGTAAGACTCAGGCCAATTAGACAATTTAAAAAAAATTGAACTCCTACAGAAACTTTGCAGATTCTAAGGGGAAAACCCTGTGGATTTTAACAAAATTCCCCTTAGATTTCTGTTGCTGTTGGTTAGCATCAGCATCCTTATTCTAGTGTGTGTCAAGAATCTTACATCTCCTGGGTTTCAGTGGGATGTTTTTATATTTTGTGATAAAAATCAGTTTCTTCAGTTCAATAAATAATTTTCTTTTGGAGCCTGGGTAGGGTTTCAGGGACTGTGGGTTAGGTACCAAGTAGGTCCTGCAACAAGTTTGGATGTGGGGCAAAGCTGCAACTGACCTGTCTCAGACAAAATGGCTTATTTGGGCATGCTGCACTATTGGTAATTACACCCGTTATCTGTAGTTCAATTGTCTAGTGTAGACAAAGCACATATTATCTGTTCAGATGACTCTTTTGAAACCAGGGTTTTACCCTGTTTTTCTGAGATACATTCATCTGACGCAATATTTTTCACTTTCATCTATTGGAGATGAAGTGCATTACAAAGGACTGGTGTTGCTTTTTGGAGGAATAGCAGAAGGCTGTACAAATGGCAAAAGGTTGGTGCCAGCAACTGAGCATTTAAGGTATGAGCAACTTGGGGTGCTGGAGATATGGCAGCACACCTGGACTTGAAGCAGTAATAACCAGATACATGGTTTACACTTTCTGCACCTCCAGTATAAAAATTGTCCTAGCACCCCTGTGAACAACCCTATAACAAACTTGTATGCGTGTGTGATGGACAAATTCTGTTCATTGGGAACATTTTTAAGATATGGAGTCTTGAAGGATATTTAGCGTTCCTTAAGACAGGAGTGTTAAGTATTCTTTAAGGATCCAACATCAAGGTCAGCCTCAGTATCCTTCAGTCTTAAAATCTTAATAGTTTACAACCCCAACCCAAACAGCATACATCCCTTTCTCAGAACACTTCCAATTACCATTCTTTCTTCGCCATTAAATAGGGGGCAAAGAGGTCCAGGGGAGGTACAGTGAAGACAGTTTTTTGGATTACCACCAGGACACTGTTACTTTGTTATACATTTCTTTAATTGTGATTAAAAAAAGAGAGAGAATTTTATTGATCAAGTAGATCATTCTGAACATCTTCATTTATCATCAGTATTTTACTAATCCAGTGTGACAGGAATGTCTTAATTTCTCCTGCTTCCTCACCTACAGGGACATCCTGACAACTTGATATTTCATAATACGATCTTGTTTTCTAGATCATCAACTAGGTTTTTTTCGTCTTTTTACATTCTTAAGTATTCTCTTCAACCTACAATAGTGTTATCTGTGTGTATCCATTTTTTTGTAATTTCCAGTTTTCAACAAAACTTTCCAGACTTCTTATCTGTTACAGACTGTTTTAGTCTGAACCGTTCTAATAGCTAATGCCATGTGCATGCTTATAAATCTGGCATCATTCACTAAATCCAAACCATCCTTTGCCAGATTGCACCATCAGAAACAGACAGGAGGTATCTGCTAGTGAAAAGTAAGGAGCAAAATGCTAAGTCTTTAGAAGATCATGCTTTATTTCTAATTTATTAATAGCTACTACTGCTATTTTGAGAAACACTAAATATCTAGGTCATTAGCTGCAGGGACAGTTATATATTTGGCACATTTTGCCCAGCGTGCAAAGACGTGCACAATAAGGCTATATAGTTAATACTATTTATGTATGTATGGTGACAATTATTGTGGGAATTATACAATATTGGGAGGCTGGCCATGAAATGGGATAAATATTTCATGACTATAATATAGATTTTTATTCCATTAAGTGAACTGAAGCGGTCTTGAAATCTCAGTAAATTTTCACAAGGATGTTGTGTGTGGGACCTGTGCAGTTTAACCATGTGCTCCTACCGCTGATCCCATTTTATTCTGTCTGAGTGGTCATATTGCTTCGATAAACTTAACCAGTATGTGGTATGTGAGCTTTTGCATGGAAGGAAAACAGGGTTACTCATGGCTGAATCCCTGTTGCTATTAAAAATTTCAGCCTCCCCTATATAAAGTATCACCCTTCCTCTGTCATTTTTCTATGGTGAAGAAATTTTCACTCTACAGTTCCTGGGTTGAGAGACATCCTTGAAACCACAGAAAGGGATTTCATAGCCTAATGATGAGTAATATGTACAGAAATCATCATTTTTTTGGTCGGAAGCACTTACCATGGTGAGGAAGCTGCTTCAATGAACAGAACAGAGCACTGCTGGATCCCATTATCCCAGCTTGACATTTTTTCTCTTCATCTATTTATCTGCAGGTTTCTGGTTCACCTATCCATAATATCTAGGCACCAATTATTAATTGTAAGCAACTAAGAATAAGTTGTTGAAGGGTAGCCCTTTGCCCTTAGATTTCCTTCATGTTGAGATGCTGTGAACATTTGAGGAATAATTTAGGACTCTACTGTGTCTAAAATAGCTTTTTGACAGGTGTTAAAGAGAAATGAGATAAGGTTAATCCATGCAGTATGTCTGCTTACTAGAGATGGCTCTCTGTGACAGGTTGCTATAACTCAGTGCTACACAGGAGGAACACGTCCCCCCTCTTTTTATTAATTGCAAGTTGGCAATTTATTGTTACCCACAGACAAACTCTAATAAATGTCTCCTCTTCTTTCTCTCACTGTAGGAATGATAGTACAAAAGTAGAATTAGTGAGCAGTACGGTATCCGGAATCTTGGAGAAGGACTCGTCAGAAAGAAGCAGTGACATTGGTAAGTTGCCATGTTTTTGTTGTTCCTCTAACAAAGTTATGGTATAGATATCTGCATTTTAGTGGTACTCGCTCTGTTCCAGGAAGCAGTTAATGAGTTCATAGTGAATTTTAAATGCAAGGTTAATCACATATTCCTTGCATACATTTTTTTTAAAAAGAACACAGAAATATGAAACTTAGATTTTTTGGCATGGGAAATTGATTTTATTGTTAAAAGCCTGAAAAAAAATGGCTCGGCCAAATGAATAATTGTACTATGTTTTGGTAAGGTGAAGATTAATGCGTATTATATGTTTGTAATGTGTTAAAGGTTTACATTCGTGGTTACCAATAATCTTTACATTTCAACTACAAAGGACATAGAGACTGCTTTAAAAAAAATGTTGCTAAAAAAGTATTAAAGGAAGTGTCTGTTCCAATTTAAAATAAACTCAACTGCAGTTAAGATGATAATCAATAGCCCTAAAACACATACAGCTGAATTACTGAGTCACCTTGAAGAGGAGTAAAGTTAAAGAGTGGATTTTTTTTTTTGTTGGTTTTTTTTCCATTGCTAAGTTTGAAATCCATAAGAGATGTTTGTTGCGTGGGATGTTGTTGTAACTGAGGCACTGAAAGTGAGGTATTCTGACTCTTGTTTATTTCTGAAAGCAAACCCAGGGACAGAGTCATTTGTATGTGGAAGTATTCCAATGACATCTGCTCTAGTCACTCAATTTAGTAACAACTGTGCAGCAGCAGGCATGTTTTTGTAAGAGGCAGAATCTTTGTACTCTGAATGTAAGCATTACTAGAACTCACTGTAGCATATAAAGTTAATTTGATGTTTTGGTTTTTTTCATAGAACACATTAATATTAACACATTTTGGTAGAATATTATACTTTCAGCAACCAGTCTGCCTTTTCTCCAGACTTGAAAGGAAAACGTTTATATATCATTTAAAATATAAAAAATGAACACAAATAATTTTTCTTAGTTTTATGAAGATGACCTTGATTATTGCTCTCAGTATTCATGTATCAGCTTTTTGAATTTGTTGCTGCCAGTGTGGTCTATGATAGCAAGCTTGTTCTAAAGGAATAAACAGTATATATATATATTTTTATTTTTAAATGAAGGTGAACATAGCACAGGGATTGGCAACCTTTGGCACGTGGCCCGTCAGGGAAATCTGCTGGCAGGCTGGGAAGATTTGTTGACTCACAGCTTCCACAGATTCGGCCTATCGCAGCTCCCACTGTCCACTATTCGCAATTCCAGGCCAATGGGGGCTGTGGGAATCAGTGTGGGTGGAGGGAAATGCTGGCCGCTGCTTCCCACAGCCCCCATTGGTCTGAAACAGCGAACCGCAGCCAGTGGGAGCTGTGATAGGCCAAACCTGCGGACACTGCAGGTAAACAAACCGGCCCGGCCACCAGCAGATTTCCCTGACAGGCTGCATGCCAAAGGTTGCCAATCCCTGATGTAGCAAAACACATTGCAATTAAATTGCATGAACTGTTTTACAAGTATACATTATGATGTTTTCTGATTAATATTATGTTAAAGCCAACAGTATAATGTGGTAATGCAATCAATTTCAGCATTTAATATTACTAACTTTTATTTAGTTCAAAGCTTGTAGGCCTGTGTGTACTAGAAGGGAAAAATGCTGTGCCACCAAATAGCATATAATGGTATGATACAAGTATGCTAGCACTGTTAACAAGGAGTGCGATGTGATAAAAGCACAGATTTTTAAAAATGGTATCATGAGATAACTAGTAAATGTTGTTTAAGAACAATTCCTGTTCTCTTCCAGAACCATTACAGACTTTTTATTTTTTGAGGTGGGACTAGTAGGGACAACAGAAGCAAATACAAAGATCCCCCAATGACACTGCACACAAAAATAAACAAATCACATTTGCAAAACATTGCATAAGGTTTTAGCCACTGAGCTGCCAGTAACTTTAATGGAAAGAACTAACTGAGTCTAAGGATAGACTAGTGTGAATACTTAAATAAATTTATTGGATAAAGTAAAGTATACTTAGATAAGTACAACCTGATACCTACATGACACCTACAAGACATGTCTTTCTGGCCCGTTAGAGTTCATATTAAAAAGTATTAACTTGGGAATGAAAGGTGACCCAGCGATCATAATTTACTTGGATTTTCAAAAAGCTATTGATCAAGGAAATTAAAAGCCACCTCACAGAAGGCGAAGTTCTGTGATGAATTAAAACTTTGTAGGCTAAAATGAGTTGCAGTGAATGACTGCTCCTTACCCTGGAGAGGGATTACCTGCTCAGGGTTTAATATGGATCAGTGTTATTTTATAGATTAATAATCATTCGTGAGAGGAAGGGACAGTAAGTTGGTGAGATTTTGTTGATAATAAATTGTTAGTGAAAATGTTAAAGAATTGAGAGATGGATTTAAAAGCACTGACTGGTTGGGCAGCACGTGGTCAGAGTGAATTAAATTGGGATACATGTAGGGTAGTGAACATTGCCAAAACTGCCTTAACTTTATAATACAGTAAAACCTGCCAAGAGCGATCACTCATCGGCATTAGCAAAAGTGGTCACTTGTAAGAGGTGGTCTCTCTTCAAAGGTTTACACACCAGAGAGCAGGAGTGTTCCGTGGCCTCTGCAAGTAGTTGCATGTGACAGGTGGTCTGTCTTCAGAGGTGGTCACTAAGGCAGGATTTACCCTATATGCTGATAAGCTCTGAGCGGAGAGGACAGCCCCCAGCTGCTTCCTTTTTCCCTTTTGCTTCAAATAAAGTGGGAAGGAGGTGGATCTAAATACCATCTTCTTCTCAGCACAGACCCACGGTAGGGCTCAGTACTGTAGGAAGCATGCAAGCAGAGGCAGTAGCTGTTGTAGTAGTCGTCTGTGAAGAAGAGGGAACCTAAGTGGCCGTTCTAACAGCTCTTGCATACCCATTTCACTGTAATCTTGGTCACTGGGTTACTTTCCATTTATATGATAGCCTAAACAGAGCTGTTCTGGGGCACTGAGAACCCTCTGCAGGAGGAGGAGCACTACAGCAGCCAAACATATGTGCCCTGCCTTGGTTTAAGGATGCTACTAAGTGCTAGTGCACAGGGTGATGCTTCAGCACTGTCCTGGCCCCCTGGCACTGGGAATTTTGAAACCTTTCTAATCTGCACTGGGGGCACTCCCACTCTCAGTAAGGTTCTGCTATACTCCATGTCAGACAGGTATTGAGTATTAGCACACAAATTATAACTGAATTGCCATTGCTTGAGCTTCACTAGATTGATAATTGTACAGTCAGTTAACGTTGTATATCAGAAAGTGAATTTTAAATAGATGCCAAAGACCAAAGGGGCTCGTTTTCACTAGCAAATTGTATTGAGTTGGAAGTTAACCTTGAAAAGTTAGCTAAGTTGATGCTGACCACAACTTTGCAGTCTGCATAGTCAGTGACACATGACGTTCTAGATGGTGTTAGATGGTCATGGATAAACCCTAGGCTCATTTGGGTTTATCCATTACATGTCTTGTCCCTCTCTACTCAGACTGAAAAGTTGTGGTCAGGATCATCTTAACAGAACTCCTCAGGGTCATATTCCCAACTTGATGTAATTTGCTAGTGAAAACAGGCCCCCAAGGTATGCAAAATAAATTGCTTATCTACAGTCATAATGAACTGTGAGATACTAATTAATGGAATATGTTTGATTTTATGGCTGTCTTTTTAATTCAGTTCAGTAAAGTGAAGGACTGGTTTTTACAGCTATTACCACCTCGCTTACAAAATATAATATTTTAGTTAGTTACAGTAAGGAACATGAAAAACAAACCATTCCTCTTTCCTCCTCACTATTTGGTTTTTTTTTTTCCTGCCTCTACCTCCTCCCATTTTTAGTGATGCCTTTCTTTTCCTTTCCACTCATATTTCGTCAAGCTTTTCTCATTTACATCTCTTTACCATGGGTAACTCTTCTTCACTTGATGAGGGTAAGGCTTTTTTCCATCTCTTTTCTATCTTGCTATTCACCTTCGCTAAGAATTAATAGCATGCATTCTGTGGAACTATTGTTGTGCATTTTGGTGATACATATTTTCTAATTGCAAATGCGTAGATAGTGGACTGTGATGGAAAATATTGCACTATAATACTGCAACAGAAACATAACCATTTCTTATAAACCCTCTCTATGGAATTTTATTGGGTTATCTGATATATATGTTTTATGCATACACTATCAATCAACACCTGGTTTCTGTTTATCAGGTATTTATATTCAAATGGTCCCATCATAAAGTATAATACATACATTTCATTGTGGCATCATTGCATATTACACAACAGAAGGACCATTTACTAACATCTTTGAGCTATTATCTAGTCTGAAGTAGAATATATAAAGTGGGGTTGTCAAAAACACCCATTGACTTTCAATAGACTCATGTATGTAAATCACTAACGGTTTGCCTGCATGGGAAATATTTCCAGTTACACCAGTATGATGTACATAATTTCATCTGTGGATACTCTTATTCCAAAATAAAAGTGGCCTGCTTCATCTGAGCTTAGACCAATTCCAAACCAACATAAGCTAAAGCAGAAAGAGGCACTCTTATACTGTGTTACAGACCTCCTGGGGCTTGGACTCTGTCTGATACCCTTCTTGGAAGTGGGACACTATGGTCCAGCCACCCTGGTCTCCCAACAGTTCCCAGGAGCTCAAGCACACCCTTTTCCTAGAGCTCAATCCTTATGGGCACTCTAGTTTATAATTTAACCCTTGATTGTCTTAGGCCAGGTCTACACTACAGACCTATACCCATATAACTAAGTTGCTAAGGGGTGTGAAATATCCACACCACTGAGCAACATGGTCATACCAACCTAACTCCTTGCATAAACAGCACTACATTGGTGGGAGAGCTTCTTCCATTGACACAGCTACGCCCTCTTGGGGAAGTGGATTAACTACACCAGTGGAAGAGCTCTCTTCTGTTGGCATAGAGCCTCTTCATTACAGCGCTACAGCAATGCAGCTGCACCAGTTCAGCATGATAAGTGTAGCTTTGCCCTTGACTTTGGATATCTAAATCATTCACCCTTTACTTTACACAGCACAAGAGATATATACAGGTCAATGCAAACTAAGATACCCTGTGGACAATTCTGTGCCTCAATTTCCTCGGTACTCTTGAGCATTCTTAGAGATTTGGTCAGTGTTTTTTCAGAGTTTCACATCCCCTCTCCTGGACCTCACTTGTTCTGCTCAAGCTTCTCTTCTGAAATCAGAGATTCCTTCCACTCCTGCCCAAGCTCCCTTTGCATTTCTCACCCTACCACTCTCTGTGGTTTTAAAAGGCAGCGCTAATATATTGGTTCTTTGCTCTTATTTTCCTTCCATTCTGCACACAAGGTGGAAAGAACTAGTTTTTCACCTAGGTTGGAACAACCCCATTGTTCTGTTAGGGTTGACTTATTCAGTTGTTGATGGTTCTCAATGATTGTCCCATTCAGAAGCAGACACCCTGGCACCAGTCCCCCTCTCCTTACCACAAGAAATATGATGCAAGAATACAGCAAAGTCAGCCATATGGACATAAACATACAGAGAGGCCATAGCATCAAACAGAATTCACACAGTGTACATAAACAGGTCTCCCAAACCACCACAACTGGAATAAGAGTGTCATCAGGGGAAGTTATACTGTATAACTATAGTGGTTTAAATTCACACCTTGTATATATGGCAAAGGACCAGTATAAAGTAAGGCATTTTTTCTTAAAAATTCCACCCCATCGTTCCTAGATCCTGGACCAATAAACATCAGTCTACTAGCCCTCAAAAATATGATCTGTTTTATAATCATGATAATTTTTGAGGGCTAATACTTTGATAAAATAAAACTGTTAGCAAATTTGGTAATTTAAAGGATAAAGCTCTAATTCTGAAAGTCTTATGGATTTGAACTATGTAATTTAAACTGTAATCTGCCAGTAAATACTGTTAAAATATATAGAGCAGAATCACACAATAATCCACACAAAATTGTAGTCTCTGTACCTCCCAGCAAATAATGGACTGCACGTAAACAGTATTGCCAACCCCAAATGTTCAAAAATCATGAGTCACGACCACCAAAAATCATGAGATTGGCTTTAAAATCCATGAGATTATATACAAATGATACATTTGGTTGGGTTTTTTTAATATGCCTTCTGCTTTTTGAGCCTTCACTGGGAGTCACATTTTGAAGCTTCCTCCACAGCAACAAGGGCTAGAAACTTACTTTTGCTTTAAGAATGAAGGCTAAAATAATCACAAATCCACTTGACTCCAGGAGCTGGGGCTTTAAGGAAAACCATCATTATCATGAGACTCATGACAAAATCATGAGAGTTGGCAACACTGCGTACTGTTCATGCATGTATCTAAGAGACCACAATCTGTTTCAATGTTTATCCTGTCTTTTTATACCCTTTGCTCTGTAGGATATTAGCTATCTCTAATATTACTAACAAAAGACACCTAAGGACTCATTGATTGCTGTTGAAAAATGTAGCACTGGCATGAGATTTATTAAGAGATATTCTATAAGGTAACAGAAGAAAGCCCTTTTTTCAGAGCTATGTGAAGATATGATCTTGAAATATAGTAAATCAGTAGTTCTCAAATTATGGTCTGAGGAACACCTGCTAGCGAGTGATGGAGAGCTGACTGGCACATGCTGCCAGCTCTTCTCCTTTTTTTCCACATGCTAAATTGCATTAAGACAGTTAAAAATACACTTATAAGCTGTTTCCTCATAATGAATATCTGGTTGCCACAGTGCTGATATACATTCATAAATGGGAGGGGAGATGGTCAGTGTGATTGTGGAAGGGAGGGGAAGTGGCAGTGAAATGATTTCCCTCATAAGATATGGTCCACACTATGTAAAAAGTTAGAGAATCCTTGAAGAAAGAGTTATGAAACAGGTAGTCCTGTGTTTAAATCCCAGGTAAGCCATTAGCTCATTTTGTGACTTCAGGCAAATAACTAAACCCCTTTGTTCCTTGGCAATCTCATCTGTAAAACTTGGAAAAAATACTTCACTGAATACCAGATGCTGAGGTCAAAATGAGAGTTATAGTGAAGAAAGAAATCCACCTTCAGTTGGCATCTCCCAAGACAATGCTATACATATTCATTCTAACGAATTTATACAAAGCAGCCAGAATTAATAGAATTGTAGTGGTGCATTAAGCTGTAATACTTATGTTAGCTACCTGAGGATTACCCATAACCATAGCTTTGAATTGTAAATATTATAAGCAGGGAGATAATAATAGTCCATGAAATAATTAATTAACTCCCTAGCCCTACAGAGCAAGGAAAATGTGTAAAACAGAAATGTAAACCACTCTCCACGTGTGTCCAGTTGTGTAAAAGCAGCATACCCATTTCTTCTAGGTTAGCTCAGTTTTCTTGACCTCTGAATACTTGCTCAGCATCTTCTGCATCTTTAAAAGTAAAAACTTGATGAAAGCACTGACCCAGAGCTTTGCGTGGTACCATACGGCAACTTTCAGCATTCAGTTTTCAATTACCCAGGATTCAAGATAAAATCTGAAAAGAGCTATTTACTTTAGAAAATAAAGTGATCTAATTACTGTCTAATGGAGCCTTTGGTATCCAAATCCTTTGTACCAAAACGAAGAGACTGAGTTGGCAGAAGTCTCACATATAATCCATGTTATTCTAAATGCAGTAGATTTAGAAACAGGAATCCTTCCTGATAAAACTGAATGAATCAGATCTGAACTGGAGTTCAAATGGAGTCAGTTTGCATTTTTTCAATATGGATCGGTGTCTGCTACTCTGACGCATGCTAAGAAACCAATGTGAGACGTCTTCCCAAAGCAAGTACTACTCAGGATGAGTAAAGGGTGGGATAATCTGGCCTGTTGTATAGAAATACATAAACAATAATCTTAGTTTTCTCAGAGTCCTCAACAATACTTAGGTTCTTTATTTTTTAAAATTAAACTGTATTTACTGTATTTGCATTAACTTACAACAGATTTCATTAATCTCTATCTCATCCATCATATATGGGCTTTTCATGTTTATTTTCTTTCAAGATTTCAGTATTCATGATACTATAAAAATATGGATTCTACTGTTGATCACTTGTCATTATTAATTTTCAAGGTGAAATCACTTTGCCTGTTTTTTCCAGAGCACCAAAGAGCTGAATCCAAAAGAAGAAAAAACAAACAAACAAAAACTTATGAAACAAGCTTAAAACCCTCACCTATTTCTTGTCAACTCAGTAATTGTAAAATTGCTGAATGATTTAATTTTTTTTTTCTTTTTGAGTTAAAAAATCCCTTGCAGGCTAAAAACTTAAGATACAAGTTTTTTCACCTGGATCTGTTTTGAAAACAGGGCCGTCCTTAGGATTTATGCTGCCCTAGGCGGGATTATTAAACTGTTGCCCCTGTGCCTGTCTTGCTCTTAGCAACACAAACATAAGCTTACACTATTGGAAAACTTGCCACATGCATGTTATTAAAACCAGTTTAACTTAATGAAGCACACTGTAATGCTGATGGACTAGCACTAAAGA
>NC_133769.1:228779933-228789760 GCF_003597395.2 Chelonoidis abingdonii
CCCTCCCTCAGACTGTGCTACATTCAGCTCTCTCTAGGACCCAGCAGCCCTGCTCTTACATGCTTCACTGCTTCCCATCTGTCCGGGCTCCCAGCAGAGCAGTGCCCTTAGACCTAGTGGTGCCCTAGGCGGCTGCCTGTTCTGCCTATGGCTAAGGACGGCCCTGTTTGAAAACGATAACATTTTTACATGCACGCACTCCTTAGAAAATATTGTAATGGGAAAACTACTATTAATTTCCATGCCAATTTACCTGAGGATATTTCTTGCACAGCTGAGTTTTTTTCATTCTAACCAACTATGCTAGGACAGGAAGCAGAACGCTTTAAAGAAGATTGTGCTGCATTAGTACACTGCCACAGGGTGGCTGGCCCTGTAAATGAAACAGGCCTGGCGTCAGAGCAGGTGCTCCCAGTTTGGCCAATTAAGAGAGCGGGGAAGCACCTGGGGCTATAAAGGGTCAGGGAGAATGTGGGGGAGGGGGAGTTGAGACCCAGTTTGAGAGAGACCTGGAAGTTAGGAGACTGGAGGCATTGTATTGGGAAAGCTGTAGAGAGCAGAAGGCAGGGAAGGATTATCAGAAAGCCAGTGGTGGGGCTGGCCTCCTTCAAGAGCTAATGCCAGCTGGCTGAAAAGGGCTGAAATCAGGAGTTGGTGCGGTGGCTAGCTGGTCACTCTGCCAGAGCCTGAGCCAGGACACTGAAAGGGCTAGGGAGCCAGTGGAGTGCTAGCTTGCTCACCTTCATGAGGCAGAAAGCCATGGCCAGAGAGAAGGTGGGAAAGACCTGAAGGCTGAGAGCAGAAGACGGCTGTGTGAGGCCTATTGGCTCTCTGAGCCAGAAAGCTGCAGGTGGAGGCCAATGCAGGGTTGAAGGCTGTGAGTGACCCATGGTGAGGGACACCAGAACCACACTAGAGAGCTGGGGTGGGACACCAGGGCTCTACTTAATATTGTGTCTGGACTATGGATGTAGGACTGGGTGTTTTGACTTATTTTGTTATGGTTTATGTTCCCCGGGACATTCTTTTATCATCAGTTAACCCCACAAGGGCCAACTGTACTCAAAAAGACTGTTTAGACTATTTCTGAGGAATCTGAGGGAGGGAAACTGAGGCAGGTGTATGTGTCATGCCACAGCCTGCTGCAGGAGGGCACTTCAGGCGGGCCTGCCTTATCACATACACTAAGGGACTATTCTCTTCTGGTCTTTCTTCCTGTGTCTCACTGAGTGTAATGCATTACTATCCTCAGTAGTGAAACGTTAATGTTGGTGCAGTTATTTATCTTTATAATAGTTATTAGCTAGTTTTCAGTTAAGGAATTTGAAGATTTCATCTGAGTCTTAAGTGAAGCCTACTGCCCTGATCTTGGTTGGTGTCAGACTAGAGAAGGGAAGGGCTTCTTGTGAGAAGAATTTGATCGTTTGCTTCCACGGCTGCTGAATGGCCTGCAGCACAATTAGCAAGACTTTGGATACAGTCACTGCTTCTTTTTTCTGTTATGGCATCCCACGTTTCCCAGACAAGGGAGGTGTACTGTACTCAGATGTAAAACCCCCAAATATAATCTTCCTTAGCTATCTCTACATTCTGTTTTATGGTCACATGTCTGCATTAGCATTTAATGCTGTCATTTCTGCACACCTCTATACAATGTGTGTACAATATATATCTTGTAAAGAAGAAACCTAGCTAAGAACATTGGGGAAGAAACCACACTGTAGCATTATATTTAATTGTGAAGAATAATCAGAAAAATAAGCCATGTAAATAAGAAATTGACCCTAACTGTACAGCACTCTACACTGTGCATTCATACACCAACTCTGCTGCCACTGAGACCTGGCTTTAGTTTGAGCAACTGAAGTCTTTGTTTTTCTTGTACCAATTTAATCAATTATTAATGTAATTTGTTCTCTCTCTGTGTGAATAGTACTGACTCTGAAGTGCTGATCGCCTTGGAAAGGGAAGGATTTGAAAGAGATACAAAAAGTCTAAATAAGATGATCAAAAAAAGGGCAAGGGAGTTCTATAAATGAGTTTGCTATTTAGACTTGTACAAGTAAGGGTCCTTCTCTTTGGGCTCGGACTTACACTTTAATAGGATTTTATTTATAGTGTCAGTTGGGTTTTTGCAATCTCACTAGTCTGGCAACATATAAGAGAAGTTAAATCTTTCCACCCTGTGTTCTCTTCTGTATTTCTCTGTTATAGTCTGTATTTCTCATATAGGTTGTTTTGAACTATTTTTCTAGAGACCAATTGTAGATTCAGAAACTTGAAAAACTGGGCTATTGCTAAAACCCTTCCATCTATTTCTTGTTAATAGAACCTTTTCACAGAACAAAACTATTATATTATTATGGACAAAACTATTATAAGGCCCATCCAATTTTCTTAATAGTCTTTTTCATTCAGATGCTCGCAGCTCTTACTGACTTCAGTGACACATTCATTCAGTTGCTGAATTTGACCCATATGTTTTTATATTAAAATGAACAAAATGTGAATGTTTGATTACTCTGATCAAATCTAGAAACATACATCTGATAATAATTCATGACTAGGATCAGCAATACTACGCTTAAAAAATGGAGAGAGCTGACTTCATCCAATGTAATCCTTTTATATACTAACCAGCACTTTGAATTAGTAACGTCTTCCTTTTTCATTGGTTGCTTTCCATCCTAGTCCAGTTACCTGTAGTATGAAATTATCTTCTATAAGAAAAAAGGAGAGAACAGTGGCATTTTGGACAAAAGTCACAAGACAGAGAACAGTAAAGCTGTCAGTGTGTTTTCTTGGTTCAGTGGTGGAAGAAATGGGAGTCAAGAGGGTCAGAATTTACCTTTATTCCCCATCTTTAAAACTTAGGGCAGTGCTGTAAATAGTGGTTAAAACAAATGTCATGGGTTTTAATTCAAGTTGAGCAACTCATTAACTGTGTGATCTTAGGCAAGTCATTTAACCTCATCATCCCTTATTCATTTCAGCTGGAAAACTGGATAGAAGTGGGGGATTATGAAAATCAGATGGCACATTTGACCTAAGATTTCCAGAGAAAATAAATTACACCCAAACAAAAAGCAGCACTAGCAGGCAAAGGATAGGTTTCAGATATATGTTGGCTGGCTGGACTTTTAAAGTTTAATCCATGCTCTTCCACAGTGGCCCATTGCATCACCTGACCTTTGCAAAGATGAACTTGTAACTTTAGACTGTCCGATCCTGAGTGGCAGAATGTGTAACATGCCACAGTGGCAAGGCTAAGATGTAGGTTAGAAGAGCCATCAAAAGATGCACTAAAGGCATATTCATTAGAGAACGGGCAGTTATTTGTTGTGTGTAGAAAGAGTTATTCCTAAAATGTTGTAAAATTCAGAGGTGAATAACCTTTAGACCATAAGAGGGTTATTGAAAATAGTGTACATACCTTCCTTAGGGATTCTGCAGGATATTAGTGCCTCAGAGATACACAGTTTAAAATCTAGATCCCATTTAACTCCCAGCCACCAAATCCTCTAAGTACCTGAAATCAGTTTGGCTCTCCTACTTAATGTGCAACAGTTTATCCATATAATGGGTCTTTATTTTCTATTACCTGTCACTTTAAGGAGATTACCCCTGTGTATTATATCAACATAGCTTGATCTGCAGAAGATCAATTGCTTCTTTTACCAGGTCTGAATAAAGTCCCATTTAACTCTTTGGTATATATATTTTATGAAGGATTCGTAGTTTTTGGTTTACAGCCAATGCATTTTTTAATCGAGTTTATTCTTGAATCACATATTCCAGTAATTTGATAAAACAGGGGGACCGGAGGGGTGATATATCTATCTTATACACAAATGCAGTAGAATATCTTAAGTTGAGGTGGCTGAAACAATATTTGTTTATGAAACAAAACAGATGAATGATATTAAATCATCTGATTCAAATGTGTTCAAGAGCAGTAATATTCCTTCAGATGTCATATCCCTTCAGTACTAGCATGTGGCTGGATTCAGTAAACACTCCATCAATATGTTTCATGTCACATAAAACCAAGCCAGGTTCCTATTCTTTGAATCTACTTACCCTGGGCCCTGTAGAGTTTTAGGAGTCTACTGAGGTGTTTTCTTTTCACTGTTATAATAGGTGTCAATTAGTGAGCATTATCAAATGCTGTGGTGCAAATCTATAATTGGTGATACAAACGTTGGAAGAATGTGCATACTATTTTCTGCCTCAAATTATTCATAGAAAAATGATTAGCCGCTCTAGCAGCAACAAGGTAATTTTGCAGCTGCATTTTCCGTTTCACATGAGTGAGCCACAGTTTTGTCCTTCAGCTTTAATTGCACTGCGAGGCAAAAAAGGCTCCTATACTCTTTCCATGCCTGATTTATAACTGAGCCAAAAGAACAAGCATGCATGACAGAAGTTAAAAGTACCTAGATTTCAGCTGCCCTAGATTTATTTTTAGTTACACGGGCAGCTAAATTCTAAAAAAATAAAAGAAGCAACATGATGTAATGGGGACTTAATTTCTTTGAATTTACCAGAGGCAGGGATTTTGTTTTGCCTTTAATATAAGTTTGTATTGTTTCTCTTAGAGAATGATTCTCAGAATTGACTCAATGTAATCTTTGTTTTTAAGATCTGGAAGGTTTTGACTCTGTAGTACCAGTTGCTGAGAAGCTCAGTCATCCAACTACAACCAGACCAAAAGCTACTGGCAGACGACCTCCATCCCAGTCACTCACATCTGTATGTTCATTTTTTCTTCCTTTTTTTTTTCAAATTACTTTCTGAATTTTTTTTTCTTGGTAAGTATCCATGTTATTCAATCCTTTCATTTATGCTTGGGCAGCTGCATCACACATACTAATGAAGTGCCTCTCAAAGAGCCCCTTTTTAAAAGTGTGCCATAATTTTGAATATACATTTAAGAACATTCCCTGTCTAAGAAAGCGTTTCACCCACTCTCTGGATACTACTAGATCATCCCCACCAAGCGTGAGTGGAGCTCATAAAAATACTTCATAAAATTTTTTGGAATAGACGAGATTCCACCTGAGGTGTCAAGTACTTTTAAAAAGTTTCCCCAATGAGAATATTCCCCCGTCTTTTTAGGGGGTTTTCAAAACTGCCCCCATTGTCAAATTATACAAGTTGAATTCTGTGCTATATTGGCAATAAACACATTGTTTTTACAGGAACAAAGTATCAACATTTCTAGCAAAGTGAGCTTAATGTGCTGTTTCTTTGCCAAATGTTGTTGCCTTCTTTCTTGACTGTTATGATTACAAAAAGCATTTTTATTTAAATGGTAAATCAAATAAATATACTGAAGTCCCTCACCCTTCCTTTTTGCAAACATATGCATCCCTGGAAAATGGAGATTTTTCACAGACTAAGGGGAATGTCTTTGTATAAGCCTCTTGTTAAGGTATGGGCTACTCATAACTAACACACACACTCTATATATGTTGCTGTAATAACATGCCAGTTGCAGTTTTTCTGCATATTAAGTCATACTTTTCAATTTCATTATCCAGGCACCTGTAAGATGTTTGCATGTTTTTTCTCATACTTTACTGCCTCTTCTATAAGAGCTGTTATTCTTGACTCATAGTTACTGTGAGAAACTCAAATTTCATCTCTTTTTTTTTCCCCCTAAGAAAGAAATAGAAAGGGGCAATTGACAGAAGACTCCATGTCTTATACATCACTTGCACATCAACTATAATTTTTAGGAAACTCTTCTTCAACAAGTTACACCCAATAAACAGTTTGTCTCAGATGAAGGAATCTAAGTGACCTGTTGCTTGTGCCCGGGGTCACTATTTAATAGATATGAAAACCCAAAAGACACTTCCTGACATTTCCAGATACTAAACATGTGACTCGTATAGGTCACAGCTAGATAAGTTCAGTAGCAACAACAAATTAAAGAAAATGAAGAAATGAAAATTAAAGACAGGAAAAATGGAATTGAAGGGATTGAAGAAGGGGAAAGAAAGAATTTCAGTAGCTACACATGAATTGTTTCCAGTTATAATATAATAATGTAATATAATATTGTGATTTCCTAATAACAGGCCTTCTCTCATTTATCATGTACCCATGCAAGTACTCAAAATGATAAAAAGACAACCTATCCACTATTCACGCATCCTGTTCAATTCTGTTACCAAGCAACCCACTAGCTGCTGTTAGCTCTAAATAATGTATTTGTTTTTACTTTCATCCAACAACCAATGACCCAAAGGACCCAGATGTGTATCAGGGCCAGATTAATTTTGATAGGGGTCCAGGTCTGTTATAGTTTTGAGAGTCTCTCTTTGTGTATTCAGTTTCTTTCCGTCATTGTTTTACCACCACCTCTGTCCAATGCCAAAGAATCAGTTGTTAAATTACCTTGGTTATTTCAGTATTCTTTTTTACCGTATGTGATATGGTAAAGCTGAATTAAAGTTAAAATGAACAAAACCATTTTAATTTGGGGCCATAACTAGTAGTAAGGCTTTAATTACCTATAGCAATGATATTCAGTTACATTGTCTGATGAACCAGATGAGGCAAAGTCCACATTTTGGTGGGCCAAAGGGCTCTTCAGGTGTTTGCTCTCTAGTGAAACTGCCACTGGCCAGGTCTCACAACCTTTCAAGAGTGGTGTGCCCAACTGTATTTACTAATCTCAAAATAAAAAGTTGAGTGAGCCAGTAGGCAACAGTGCAACAAAATCTTTCAAGCAAATAATTATTTAGATTCACTCTAATGCTATTAACACAGCATGCTATTTATATTCATTCTACTGAAACTGTGAAATTGAAATTATAAATTAAACTCACTAGGAATGAAGGGACATCTAACTTTCTTTTCCTTATTGTCTGAATTTTGACACTTGCACTATCTTTTTTTTAAACTTCTGTGCAGCATGTAATCACATGAAAGTATGTCAATTACTTACTCAGATGTTGTATAACTAACTATCTGAGTAAGCTCCTGATTAAAAGTGTACCACTGTAAGTAGAAATGTATCAACAGATTGTAACTCTAATGTGTTCAAATGTAAATGAAAAGTTTCTACATTAAATACACGCCATGATCGTCAATAGAGGGAAAATAAACTGAAGTGCATCTGCACAGAACCCCCCAGTCTGCCACCTAGTGACCTGAAGAAGAGCTCTGTGTCAGCTCCAAACCTTGTCTCTCTCACCCGTAAAAGTTGGTCCATTAAAAGATTTGCCTCACTGACAGTCTCTCTCTAATATCCTGGGACTAACACAGCTACAACATACATCTAGTGCCCCCAACAATACTGCCCTCTAGCGCCCCCCATCAGCTGTGCCTCCTCCCCAGCCTCACCTCTGCTCCTACTGGGCCACCTACTGCCCAGCCCCCTATCAGTTCTGCCCTCTAGCACCCCCTCCCCCCCCGCGTCAGCTGTGCCTCCTCCCGAGCCTCACCTCTGCTCCTACTGGGGTTCTTCATCCCCCTTTTCCAGGCCAGAGAGGGCTGCAGCAGAGTCCCCTCTCCCCATTCCCAGCAGGGTTCTTCACCTCCATCCCTCCCTGTTCCCTGGTCAGGAGTTACAGGGTGGGAGAGGGAGGAACAGAAAAGCCATCCGTGCTTGGGAGTGAGGGCTGGGGGTGCAGGGGAAGAGCGAGTGGAGCTCCCCAATGCTGCAGAGCTCTTTATGTTTCTTCCTCTCCTCCTGTGAGCAAGGGCATCCCTCCCTTCCTGTGAGAATAGGCCAGGTTCCTGAGAGGAGAGGGTGAGGGGGGTCTGCTGAGCTGCTCTGATTGGCTGCTGCTTTCCAGGAAGTGTGAAGGAACATGACTGCCAATTGAAGATGTTATAAATGATGTATCAATATCTAGCTCTATAATTTTGCTGCCTCTATAGGCCCTGCATTTATCCAGCCCTTAATGTATGAAGACATAGTCCAGACTACAAGCTCCACATAATAAACCTCCCTTTCATCTGTTAAAATACCATTGAGAGGGAGTAAAGCTATCTTTTTCAAACTTCTCTGAATCTGTTACATAGCTCAAATGGTGCCCAGCTTCCTGGTATGTGACCAATATCATTTTGCTATTTAAAAAAAAACCAAAGATTTGATAATGCACAAATGCTCAATCTTTTGTGTATAATTTTCATTTTTTGTTTTTGCATGTTGGGATGTCTAAATGAGAGTGTGCTATGGCTAACACTAATGTCTTATGTTCATATGCTGGAAGAATAAAGTGAAGGGAAGGTGAATGGCTCATTGTGGAAATAAAAGAGAACAAAAACAGAAGGTTACATTACTTAAAATAAATCTAAGAGCCAGTTTCTGGTTGACTCTGTGCAAGACGCAAAGTGTGTGAGGTCAGGGGGCAAAGGATGCGATGGGTTTTCCCCTCTTCGTGCTCCTACACAGAAGCGAGACACAACATGGCTTTGGAATGCAGGTGGTGTGTACAGATAGCAGCACTAATCTCTCCAAAAGTAGTAGAGTGAGGCCTGCACCTGAGCAAGCCAAATGCACCCTCTCCCAGTGTGGTGGAACAGCAGCATACACACCTTATTAACCTCAGGGAAATTCTGCCTCATTAAACAAAAATTCTTCTGGGGGGCAGGAAGGCACTGTGCACCCTCTTCTGAACAAAGAGTGCCCCTAAATTGCAATATAGCCATTACGCATTTCTCATTTCAATACTGATTTTTTCATTTGCCACCCTTTAAAACAAGGTATTAATTAAAACAGAACCTTCCTTTTGAATCATAAGTTGTCTTGTTTAACTTTTGATATTATTTGCTACGTAATTTTCTTCTTTTAAAAGTAGTCTGGAATGAAAATATCTGGTTTTACTGTTTTGTCTATCTAGTCCTCCCTTTCAAGTCCTGATTTCTTTGACTCACCAAGCCCTGAAGAGGAAAAGGAAGAACATGTGTCCATTATACATAAAGCAACTGAAGTGTCAAAGAAAACAAAGACTGTTACAATATCACAAGTAAGTTAATCTGACTGTTTTGATTACTCTGCATCTGCTAACTTATCCTCATGTACATTCATTGTCATCTCAGTAACTGAGCACCTCAGGGTAGTTAGTTTTAAAAAATACATATACTGTAATACTTAAGGATTGTCCTACAGTGAAACACAAGATGTAGGCCTAGTCTACACTAGAAAAGATTTGCCCTTACAGCTAAATATAGCTAGATGGACAAATCCTCCCACTGTGGATACCTTTTATACTTGCAAAAAAATGTGTGTCCCAATATATATTATACCAACTCCCTGAGCAAAATAAGCTGTACTAGCAACACTTTTGTCGGTATTACTGTGTCTATTCTAGGGCTTTTGCTAGTATAAAAAGGTTGCTAAAATCATATCCCTAAGCAACATTACTATACCACAAAAGTTTCTAGTGTTGACTTGGCCTTAGGCCACGTCTACGCTACGCGATAATATCGAATTAGCTAAAATCGGTTTCATAAAACTGATATTATAAATTCGATTTCACGCGGCCACACTAGGCACAGTAATTCGGCGTTGTGCGTCCATGGTCCGAGGCTAGCGTCGATTTCTGGAGCGTTGCATTGTGGGTAGCTATTCCGTAGCTATCGCGACTATGCTCCTACTCCACCAAGCATCCCACCTCAGATTACGTAACCAGAGCAGATCAGTGGTGCAGCTGTGGGATAATCCGCCTAAACGAAGGAGGAGGAAGAAGAAGAAGACATCAAGCCAACGTTCGCAGCTTTCATCCAACACTAGAGCCAATCGATAGTATATCCCGAGGTAAGCAGCTACCGAACGTCACCTACTCCGTCTGGGAGGAGTAAAGAAC